>NC_040030.1:3502174-3616961 GCF_000972845.2 Larimichthys crocea | reverse complement strand
AAGAGATGCAAATTGATGGCAACAGATGCAAATCGAGGCAAAAGTTGTGTTATCTCCGGTTAATGACAGAGTTTTGTGGAGATCAGAAAGAACCACACATGGAGAAAATTAAGAAACGACAGAGATAAAAAAAAACATAGAAACACAAAAATATCTATCAATTCCTCGCAGCTCAATCCCAAGGCTATCCAGGAATCCTGTGGCCATTATCAACATAAACCAACATCATTCACCACAGGGTTGCCCCAAGGCTCCGTACTGGGGCCCCTTCTTTTTTCCATTCACACCACCTCTCTCGGTCTGATTATCTGCTCGTATATCACCGCTATGCAGATGACACTCGGCTCTATGTGTTAATTCCACCTGCCGACCCCGCTGCCTCTGCACAGATCTCTGAATGCCTCTCAGACGTATCTACACGGATGAAGGCACACCATCTCCAACTGAACCTCTAAAAAACTGCTGGTCCTCCCAGCCAAACCTCCTATACACCATGACATAAACAACAAAACTCTAGTCTCTAACTCTTTCTCCTACCAGAATAGAGAGTCACAGGAGTCACAACTGATGACCAACTAATCTTCTCTGATCATGTTGCCTTGGTTGCCCAGGCGTGCTGCTTTGCGCAACATAAGGAGGCAGGAACAACTTTTTTTGTTTTGTTTTTTTAGTGTAAACCCTTAAAAATGAGGGTTATTCTTCGTGGTGATGCCATACGAGAACATTTTTCAGAGTATTAAACATAAAAAGGTTCTTCAAAGAACCAAAAGTGCTCCAAATGTGACTTAAAGAACTCAGTTTGCAATCAGTTCACCAAAGAACCTTAAGAGAACTCAAAGTGTAGCGGGGTAGAGGGTTGTGATGTGTGGGGTTTGCCTCTTCTACGGTAATAAATTAATTAATTTAAGACAACAGAGTCTTACCAGAGAGTGTTATATTTTATTCATCAGTTGGCGAAGCGTTATTTTCCAATTACTTAAAAGAAAGATTTTCCTATGACGTTAAAGAGCGTTAGATGTCTGTACAGGTCGCCCATCATGCCGCACTGATGTTCTGATAGGCTGAGGCATTCGTATTTTAAAGTTACATCAGCACACACACACGCACACACACAGTACCACTGTACCACAGCGACGATAATACTGTATATTCTACTCTACAATCAGTTAAGACATGTCATGAACCGCAGCCAGAATACAGGAGTGATACTACCCTCTCTTCACCCGCGCTCGCTGGCTTGCTCTCACATCTTCCTCTGACACCTACATAATTACACAGTCTGTCAGCGTGTGTGTGCATGTGTGTGTGAGCGAGCATGTAATGTGGGGGAGGCATCAGATTCACGCTGTGCATCTGTATCTGACCTTTACTGCTCAGAATAGACACACGCGGAGAGAAAATGAGAAACGTAGAGATGGAGAAGGAGAGGAAGAGATGAAAAGGAGACGACAGAAGTGGATAAAAACGACAAAAAGAAGTTTGATGCATGACGCAGAGAAAATAGAGTTACACTGGGAACAGAACAAATAACGAATAATAACAATAATTGACAAAAGCTTGCAAATCTTTAGAGCACAAACAGAGAAAGTGAGTTATAAAACACGGTAAGTGTACTGTTTCTCTAACATCAGGCTACAGCTGCCTAATAAAATTAATTATTTACTAATGACTCTCATGTGACCTGAGCAATTAGTGCATACACACACACATGTTAAGGCACACACACACACAGAAAGAGAGAGCGAGATAAAGATGCTGTCTCACTAATTATAGCGTGTCTCTGCAGCTGAGGTCTGCTAGGTCGTGAGTGTGTGTGTGTGTGTGTGGGCGAGTTAGTGTGTGTGTGTGTGTGTGTGTGTGTCTGTGTGTGTGTGTGTGTGTGTGTGTGGATCTGTTAGAGTCGAACACAGCAAAGGAAACTCTTAACTGGAAAGAGAAGAACTAAAACAAAGATATTTATGTATACAGGGTCGCATTATACATGTATTTGTGCATAAGTGCATATGTGTGTGTGTGTGTGTGTGTGTTTAAGAGCTTTGCGTTTGAGTGGGGACTCATCTATCTGAGCGCTGAGAGATGATCAGTGCTCGGTAATCCTACCTGCATAGACACACACAAACAAACACACACAGACACAAGAGACACTTCCAAAAGGCCCGGGTTAATCCGTGCAGCACATACATGTTTTACACGACACTCGTGGATATGTTCGTGCATATTAATAGAAACAGAGGGATGTGGATGTACAGTAAGGGGTGGAGAATAGAGCTGTAAAGAGTAAAAAAACCCAAATCTCTCTCTCTGTCCTCTCCTCTGTGGATGTGGAGCTGATGGAGCAGCTGGCTGCGAGCTTCACCAAATTAGTCAGCGTAAAGCATTTGGCATCGGAGCCGTGGGTCTCTCTCATCCATCAAAACCTTTGAAATGCATTTGAGAGATGATTACGCCGGACAATCAAGCGATGAGGATGAATCGAAATATGATAATAATAATAATAATAATGCCTTTTTGTCGGTCCCTCAGCTGAGGAATCCATCTGGCAGAAAAAAAGCTCAAAAATAAGAAGTCTGAGGATGAAAAATAAATGAAAGGATTGGAGGTCAGAAACGTGAGGTAGATCACAGCGGAGGCGTACTACTGTTACCTAGACACTGAAATAATAAAAAAATAATAAAAGTGTTTCAGGAGCTCTTCTCTTGATAAAAATACAAAACAATACATCTGTTTGTTATTATAAGAAAAAGGTATTTTAACGTACACTGCTGCAACAATGTCATCAATCGTAAAAACATAATTTCTTGAAGCAGTTAAGATAAATTAAGATTAAGATAACAAATCCAGTTTATGAGGTTTATTCATTTCACTGTTGTTTGATTCAGTTACAGATCAAACAGGTCGATCATAATAAACTGTACGCTACAACAAACAAACAATAAAACAATGAATTTTGGATAATAACGTGTTGTTTTACTTTAAGATACTGGCATTGTCAGAACTTCTTGGGCATTCAGGATGGCATTCAGGATGTTTCCAAATCCATCTATCCAACCTATTATTTAGCAAATATAGCTCGCTGTAGCTCGTGGTCGTGACTGTTGGTTCCTCATAACTCAGGAGAAAATGAATAAACCCATTTTAGAAAAGTCACGAACTGAGAGGAGTTTTATTTTGAAAGAGTTACACACAAATGAAAGCACAGAGGGGGTAAAAATAATACTCCTTAGTGTATAAAGGTATGATATACACAGTTTAACACCAGATTTAAGGACATTTAACAGCCTTAAATCCAAATATATTTATTTTACTGTCTTATAAGACTGAGAAAAGCAGCAAATCCTCACAAACGACAAGCTGGAACTGATATTTCTACTTGATAAATGACCAAAACCATCCATTCACCCACTTTCTGTAACCGCCTATCTTTATCAGAGTCACGCAAACCCAGCTGACATCGAGCAAAAGGCTGATACACCCTGGACAAGTCACCAGTTCATCAGGACATGACCTAAACTAATGTCAAGTATTTTAATCATTTTATGATCCCGCACCACAAACGTACGTACATGCCATGCTATTAAGCCGAGCTGCTGACTGATACGAGAGCGAGGCGGAGAGAAAGGAGAGCAGTGATGGAGTCAGTGACACCTCAGCAGTCAGCTCCACAGGTTCATTATCGGCTCGATCGAGACAGATGGGCCTGCTGGAAGGGAGAGAGGAGGTGCTACTGTAAAAGTACAAACGCAAACAAGGAAAGCACGGCCGCTGGTCTCCTTAGAGGCCACGGGTTTTAGAGGCGAGTGCCGCCTTCTGTGTTGTGTTTTAGGGCATAGTCAGAGTAGTAGCTCGGGGGTTTCTCCACCTGTGTGTGCTTCCCATGTCTCCTGTCTGTATTTATGTATGCCATTATTTCACCAGAACACATTAGAACAAAACCAAACATACACTCAAAGAAACATCCAGTCATTTTCTACTACTTATCCAGGCCCCTCTACCAAGCAATGTTTTCCAGCTCTTCCAGGTGAGATATATAACCTCTCCATTGTGTTGTGGGTACTCTGGGGGGAGGGGGTCTCCTCCCAGTTGGATGTCTAGGATGGATCCTAACCAGATGCCACTAAGATTGGGTGAAATGTTTAAGTTTTACTACCAGCCACAGTCATCCAAACAACCAGCAATCACCAATATATTTGTCGTGTGTGAACTAAGACTAGTTTAAGACTTCGTTCGTTCCAACTCTGTTTTGGACTATTAAACCATTAATCCGCTGAGTTATATGTGATAATATACTGGTTCTATGGCTAACTAGTTGTTTCGAATGCAAACTATTAAATTAACAAAAACAAATCCCTCGAACTCGGCCAATGCCCGATATTCGATATATTCAACCACTAAAAGAGTTCATTTGAACAACTCCAACAATCACCAACTCTGTTCTGACAAAATAAACCCTTAATCCATCAAAGTATTTGTGAAAGTATTCTGGTTCTATGGCTGTTTTTTCTATCACTCATTCCCTGGAGATAGACCATTAAATTAGCATATTAAAATGCCTCCAAAAAATCACCAATAGCAGATATCCAATTAATGTCTGATCGCCCAACCCTACAAATGATCTCTCTGGTGTAAAATAAGACCACTACAAGACTCTTAATCCGCTGAGTTATACGTAGAAATATTCTTGTTCTATGACTGTTTTTCCTTTCACTCGTTCTTCAGAGGTAACCAATTCAAGCAGCAAAAGAATTGCTCAAAACAAAACAACCAGTGATGGGCGCAGCCAATAACCGATAGTCGATATATTCGTCCAATCGCCCAACCCTACAAACCACCTCAACTGGCTTCTTATGACACAAAAAAGCAGTGGCCCTGCTTCGAGTCAGTCACCATACTGTGGAAACTAATTCAGCCACTGGTAACTGCAATCTCAACTTCGGCTAAGAGTTTGGCAAGATCCTGTTTTTTGGGGTTTATTTGTAACCAATTTTAGGTGCACTTGTGTTCCTCTCTCTTCCTCTTAGCCGCCCATAAGGCTTGCAAAACCCTCCACCCAATGAAACAAAGAGACAATTACATTAGTTTACACCCACACAACCAACCAGACCATCAGTCAACCATTCAGCATACCACCCGGTCTTTCAGGTGACAGTTTGCCTGTTTGTACTAATAAAGCAGGGGATCAGTTTCACGATAAAAGATGCATTAGCAGGTCTGGCTTCAGATGGGATCAAACCCAGGACCTCCAGCTCGGAGACAATCTCACTAACAGCTCGTAATCCAGCCCTTTCACTCAGTCGTTCAATTAGCTATTCAATCAATCATTCAGCCAGCTGTCCTGTCCAACCTTGTTTACACACAGTTGGTGTGTACATGTGTCCAGGAGAGTTAACGCGCCATTTTAATGCGAGTAAAGAAATCCAACCGGTGAAAACCTTTCAAAACAACTCGACGGATCAAAGCGGTTCTTGGCAGCTTTACTCATGTGTGACACAGTGGCAAGTTGATGTCAATCACGGACATTAAAACTCAGCAGGTACGGTAGCTCGGTGCTCGAATCGTGTCATGAAAACAATTCATTTTTTCATCAGAATTTAAAAGGAGAAATTTATTCATGAATGAGTAAAGAACTATAAAAATAAAAGCAGTTTATGCACATGTTTCTTTCGAGTGGTAAACCTTTAAAATGTCTGTATATTTTAAAAAGTTATTCTTGTCCAGGGAAAAGCGTTGTCTTGTGTTGAAGCCTTACAAAATGTACAGCTCATCCCCACCCGGCCCTGCGCCTCTTTCCTTTACATCAGAGGAATGTAAACACACACCTACACTATATAAAGTGACAGAGGGGTGTCCTGTCTTCTACCCTGAATCCCAACAGGCTCTCAGCCTTTGTTTTACAGTCAACATGCTGCTTTATTCAATTTCTGCTTCTGCTCTTTAAGTTAGTTTAGAAACTGACCGCTGTTAAAAATAGGTCTCTGTGAAACACCACTGTGATGTACAACACGCCGAGTGTCTGATGGAGAAGGAAGTAATTGACTAATCTTCAGCGCGTCAAGGTTTCTCTTCAACAAGGTTCCTCTTCTTCTCTGTTACACCAGGAAGATCCACTTCTCTTTTCTCTTCTGTTTCGCCTTTTCGCCCTCTTTTTTTTTTCTCTTTTCTGCTTCATTTCCAAGCAGGAAAAGCCTCTTACAGTCAGCCAGACGACTAATAAGGAGCGGTTCCTGTCAGCCAATCCCCCGTAATGCCTCAGCACACTGCATTATGGGCAAAATAACCCCCAGCGCACACACACTCTCTCTCTCATACACTCCTGAAAAGGCTAGGAAAACTCAGAAATCTCACTAATGTTCCTAAAACAGACATCATCGCTCTGCGTCTTCTTAGCAGGAGATGATTGATATGCATAAGCGTACACAAACACACCGTCGGCCAACTGGAACAGCATTATTCTGGGAAGGTGGGGAGATGTACTAACGCCTCTGTCTGTCTGTCTGTCTATATGTGTGTGTGTGTGGGTAAAAAGACTTAGTGAGTCAGAGTAAGCAACGCACTGCGTACACACACACACACATTATTCAACATGTTTGACTGAGCCATCACAGCATCCGTCCTGTACATGTACTGTTTATATATAGTTTGACCCCACCTTCACCCTCAGAGGTCAGTCCGTACGTCACGTGTTCACAAAGACCTGTGAGCGATTACGTGCGCCAAAATATTCTAGAAATTATTTTTAAAAAAGGATCAAGATCAGGATTACGTCTTTCTTCTTCTCAAAGGTGAAAAACATGAAAGTATTTGAGAGGTAATTAACTAAACGCATCGTTTCCGACTAACAAACCAAATTACACCCTGAAGTGTCGGTACGCTCCATGAACGGTCTCATGACGGCTGTTTCTGAGAGCGTTTGAGGAAAGTTTATGAGGGACGTTCCCTAAAAACGCCAATTCTGAACATTTATCGCATCAGGATGAGGTGAGGAAAATGGTGATAGATACAAAGACATTTATATTTCCTATATCTTGATGATTAGGGTGCATACAATCCAAATAAAATATAGGCCTAAAAATCTCCATCCAACCAGACTTGTATCTTCTAGTGTTAGTTCAATAAAAAACGTCTGTAAACTGGAGACTTTGAACTGTTGGTCACACCAAAAAAAAGCAATTTAAATATGCCATCTTGAGCTTGAGCTCTGAGAAATTGTTAGGGCATGGTCTGTTGCCATGGCGCCATGTGGATGGCGGCCAGTTTTACAGTAGCTCTGAACACTTCTTTAATTTTTTTTTTTTTTTTGCAAGTGTGCAAACACGGATGTTGAACTATGGAGATTAGTGATTGCCACAGCTCACTTATTTATGTTGAATACAGCTGTTGGCGCTAGGCATACTCTCAGTGGAAAGACCGGGGATGGAGTGAGGAGAAGGAGACAGGGATGCAGAGCTTATCATGGAGGAGGTAACCGGGCTACAGAGGGAGTATGGAAAGTGTAGCATCACAGACATTTCACAGATAAGACAAGCAATCGATTTATAGAGAACAAATGAATCATTAATGAATAGATCTTTAATTGTGGCTCTAATGTCATCATTAAGATACCGAATGACACGTCTACAGTTGTAGGCTTTAACAAGGCTGTTCATAAAAAGCCAGCAGCAGCTTTATATAGCTGCAGTTGACCTGTTATGTCTTTTGAATTATCCATCCATACATAAAGCTTACGCTCTCCTCCTCCTCCTCCTCCTAACGGGAATAGAGTATCATAAATATGTATGTATGTCTGTTCATAGAGAGGATAAATTGTGTCAGTAAGCCTTGCATTTCATCAACAATTGGTGCTCTGATTGTCTGCTAAAAAATTCATGAGTGTCTTTAAGCTGCCCGGACTCTGAGCCAAGCGTTCCGCTGAATTTAACACAAACTGTGCTACAAAACCGACTCAAATGCTGTGTTGTATAAAACAAAAAGGAGCAGCTCGTTCTACTGTACGCTACAGAGCGTACGGATGAGTTGAGGTGAAAGCTTTGTGCCTTATTGATTTTGTTAAATCCACTTTAGCTCTGACGGGAAAGAGGAAATGCTAAACAGACAAACAAAGGGCGGAGAGCCCTTTGTGCTAGTTACAAACAAGTATTTCATTTAGCAGCTGTTGCAGACGTATTTAATCACAGACTACATAAAAGATAAGACAGAAAACTTCAGGGCAACCACAGAGTTCTTACAATTCACCCTAAGAAGGAGATGATTGAGTTTCATGCCAATCCATATTCAATAGTTCTTTAGATATTTCACTCAAAACTGAACCTTGTGGTATCATCATTGGGATATATCTTCTGGAAACCATGAACGTCATAAATGTGCTAGTAGATGTTGTGACATTTCACCTGATAAATGAAAACCTTGGACATCTGACAGCTGCTTAGATGTGGGTCCACACCGAACTGGCAAAAATTGAAAACTAGGATTGCTGACTCATGCTGACCATGGTGCCATCTGAACATGTGGTGTGACAGATGGGACTGTGAAACTTTAATTTTGACCTCTGATTAAAGTGCACACTCGTCCTTTATCCACTATCAGAGCTTTCTTGAAATGTTGAAATCTCCATATTTCTGCTTCATACCAAACACATGACAAGTCTTTACTTTGCACCAAGAGATTAAAAAATATATACATGGGAGTACTCCCTGTGATGACTGCTGTCCTTCGTAAACTCTTCAACTGTGACTGTTCTGAGCTAGTAAATATGTTAAACGTTGTCCCCTGCTGTGTAAAATGATTATCTTCTTCTGTTTTGGCCTTTCAGACTTAATTTCCCTTGGGGGAAGCCAATGCTATTGTACTACGCTGTGATGTATTGCTCGCTTACACAATCACTGTAAGCAGCATGGCATTACAGAGGTTTCTAAATCTGAATCATTTCTTTCTTTTAGGCAGTTGACCCGTGTATGTATTGTTTATATAAAAGAGCCGAGGGCTCGGATCACGAGGTTAAAAATTCATGAATGCCTTTAAGAGCCTCAAGGTAAGTATGCCCATGGAATATGATCCAAGTCTCAAATCAAACATGCCTCTCAAGTGCAAAGAAAGAAGAAAAATGTTAATTATGTAGCTGCTTTTCTAGAGCAATGTTTCTAAAACTATGGTATGCGTACCACTGGTGGTGTGTGACCTCCCTGTAGTGGTACTTGGAGGAATCTCTAAAATATATATTTTTTAATGAACCAAATTAATTTAAAACATATTATACTATCAAAATGAAAACAAACTATGGGATCGTTGAAATGTCATTTAAAATAATTCAGATATGAGCTGAGCTAGTTTCAAGTGTCAACAAGTTTCATACCCACTTTAGGTTCTCCCACTAGGGGCGTGGGGTGAGGTGGGGGTATTCAGTTGGTTGCAATCCGCAAGTTTACCACTCGATGCCAATAAATCTTACACACTGGGCCATAAAGGATTCAACAGTCAGCAATAAATAGTCTTCCTACTAGTAATAAACCTACCTCGTGTAAACTGGCTGCTGTATAGAATAAATGTGTGTTCTGAGTTTGTCAGACCAAAGAAGAAAGTGTTTGAATGTTTAAAAGTATCGACAGGTTTATGAAATTAGGTGTCAAAATCGGGTAAAAATTAATTCTCAGCTCCAGGAATTCATCTCTATCTCTCTTGCTCAGGGTGGCCTCAGCGTGTCATCGAGCCACCCTTTAAGGACCGCCCACAAAATCTGAAAAATTTAAACACCACATTTCAGTAATACATCGTTCAAATCGTCTTTTCACGTGTTTTCAGCAACTATTTTCCAACATAATTAAAAGGTCTAGTGTTTAGAATTTAGTGACATCAAATGGTGAGGTTGCAGATTGCAACGACTGAATACCCCTCACCTCATCCTCTTGGTTCAAGCATGAAGGTGAAACTACAGCGACTAAAATGCTAAAGGTCCTATGGGTTAGTGTTTGGTTTGTCCTTTCTGGGCTGCTGTAGAAACAAAATGGCTCAACATTATACACTATATATTATATTCCATTTCTGCCAATAGATCCCCTTAAATGTTACACACTGGACCTTTAATGTGTTTTGAAAGAAACGCCTTTGCACAGACTTTAATGTCAGTCATAATGGTGGTACTGTGAAAGCCTAATATTTTCTAAAGTGTGGTACACTGTTCTAGAGTGAAACAATTTAAGTGTTTGGCATGAAGTAAGAACACTTTCTGAGATTTTCAGCATCACAAAGCAGCAGCTGAGGCGTCAAATGTTAAAAATATATCAGGGACCTTAAATGCCTTCTTCTAACGCCTGAGGACGGTCTTTGAAGTCATACAAGTTATCGAGCTTGTTTTATTTTTAAAGCGATTTGACTTTCATTGCTCCAACTTATGCATCGCTTCTCCATTGGGCATTACATTAAGTCTCCCATAGATGCGTCAGCAGCAATCTGTCACTATCATCACTTTGTCTTCCTCCTTCTTTGTTTGTCTGTCTCCAGTCGTGACACAAACATTTGCCCTTTTTCCTCCCTCCCCTCCCTCCGTCTGCATCTTTTTTCATCCCTCCCTCCGCTCTCCCTCTCTCCCCTCTGTGTTTTGTCCTAATTGAAGGCTGAAAAGAGAGTTTTATATTCTGGCAGCATCAAATGATGAAAGGCCTTTGATCACTGTTTACCCCTGCAGGTGGTGCACAGCGGTAGCAACATGAGATACATCTATATCTTTTTATGTTGTTCCTCTTCTTGTTTTTCATGCGTCTGTATACTGTCTCACAGACAGCCCAAGAAGAAACATAAAGCATATTGGACTGTGGTATGACACGCACTTTCTGTGATCTGTTGTTTGTGAAGTGAGCTGTAAATAGTGGAGGGATTACGTTACGACATCCTGTCCTATGGCGGTTTGTTTCTGTGCCGTTTCCCATGAAGGCGGTGGTGAAATCTCACCACATGATAAGCTGAGTGATGAAACAAAGCGTTTGTTTCTTTGTATTTGTTTCCCCTCTTAGGCAAGCGAGTCATGTTGGCATTTTTAAACCGGTGGAGTCAGGGTCGGAGGGGAGTTACTGAAGTTTGCATGGTGGAGGTTCAGGTAGTCGTTTAAAGTCGGCGTGCACGGTCCAGACGCTCGGGGGCAGGTGGTCTGACAGCGGGACAAATAAATCTACGTGCAGACAAACAAACAAAAGCAAAAGACAGGAAACAATAGCTCACCACGCCTTAAAGTGGATCCAGGTTCTACCAGACTGGTCAGAGGAAATCACAGGAGACAAATACAGGATCATAACGTGCTCGTATTTATTATTCAGCAACAGTGTGTGTGCAGTCTTACAAAAACAACCAGAGGCCAGGCTCGGCTGAAGGTTGCTTCTACATTTTGTATGAAAAGCTGAAAGCTTGTTCAAAGCCGGGCTTCATTATCATCTTGTTTATCCTGGTTTGTAGTGGCATAACTCATCAACTATTAATGGAATCATATTGTGATAATACGGCCGTGCATAGATGCACCGATGAGCCGGTTCTCAGCTTTATCGCCCGTGAGTGGCGACCGGTGCCGATCAGTGTCATATGTCCCATTCTGTCCAGTTTGCACACGCGTGGTGGTTCATCGTGTCACCATGAACCAACACACACACGCGTTAAAATAACAAGTTTTTTGTGTGACTCTTCATCGCGTATTGTTGTGGAAAGTCAACACGGCAGACACGCGGGGGCAGATAAACAGACAGAGGCGGGGTGGGGTGAAACCGGCGAGGTGGGGGAGAAGCGAAGAGGAAAAACAAGGTGAGATGGAAGTTTATGAGTAAATAATGAAATAAAGCAAAGCTGGAACTGTTATTTATTTTAGATTGTGTTTTATTTGCACAAAAAGGCTGTCTAGTGTGGACTAATATGGAGTAAGAGAAGGTTTGGGAGAAAATGTAAAAGTTATTTAATAATCAGTGTTTTATTATGAAGATGCTATTAAATTTCCCATTAGAGAAAATCTTTGTGCATGCTGTCAGTCAAAGCTCTTAGAAAGAAAATCGGCAAGTCAGACTTTCTGAAAATTTGGACGTCGCAATCCATGCATCTCTGCACGTATAGTTACCTTTTAACAAAATGCTGCTGTCAAAACTAGCAATACAAATCAAAATTTAAATTAAAATAGGATAAGATACATAAGAAATTATTCATAAATATCATCATGAATCCATAGAAGAGTGCCACAGCCTCTAAAAGTTTTTTGTTGCTTGTATTAAACATGAATTCAAGTTTTTTTTATATATAATCTGGCGTACGTTTGCCATACTGTGATATACATTCAAAATATTCTTATGAATATCATGATGGTGAGTCAAACTACAGGCTGTTATAGAACTTTTATCCATTTATATCATGAGGTAAAACATTTTCGTGGAGATCACTGTGGTGATCAATAAAATAACCAGACAAGCCTGATGCAAAATTCATGTACGTACACTGAATGGCCATAAATCAGTCCTTAATCAATTAGCCGGCTAATAAAGAATGAGCACCAAACATCTCAGGTTATAAAACTTGTACATTCACACAGTGTGTAAACGGCACGGCACAGTCACATCTAACTAGACGGAGCTCTGAGGTGCACTGAATATTTTATATGTTTATCTCATTACGGTCATCAATCAATTGTGACATTAGTATTACGGCGTTCCGGTAACAGACGTCGCAGACGTCTGAGTGCCGTCTTCAGACTCCAGACGGAGCGTTCAGGGACGGCTGATTGTTCGATTGTGAGTTCAGGTGAGTCCAACGGGAGCCCGTGTGCATGTCTGATGATGACTAAACAATCCTGACAGCTGAGTCGTCCCCCAAAAAAAAAAAAAATATTCAAATGACCTGCTGACCAACCAGCCTGTCACAGATTGGCAGGAAGTGCCCAGAAAAACAACTCGGTGACTCACTGACTCTCTTACAGATTGAGTGTCCAGCTGATAGAAGTAATGTCTTACAGACTAACTGGTTTGTGTCACACACACACACACACACCAACTGTGTTTCTGACCGCGGAGAGGCCGTCATGCAGGCAGGCAGACGGGTGAGACATCTAAGAATAGATAAAAGGAGGGACGGTACTCTTGGTACACACACACAAAGTGTGACGAATGTCTGGCAGATAAGTTACACGTGCCTTACGCTGCCATAAACACATAATACCACAACCCCCGGCTCGGACACAAAGCCAACACACACACACACACACACAGCGCCTTTTGATGTCGGACGGCATCATTTCTCAGCTCTTTCATATTGCCACATATGGTAATTCACTTCTTGGCACCGGCCACTTCAAAGCTATGTAAACTACCTTCTTACGAACCATCTTCCCTTGACCAGCTAATGTTATTTCCTCGACTCCACGAAAGAGGGAAGAAAAAATCACATATTATCCACAGCTGGGTCAAAGGTCAACATAACTCTCCCGAGACAACTCCTGCGCAATTGTCGTGTGTGGTGGAGAAGAGCTGGAAAAAAGCAGCAAGACAGACAGATTTATTCGGCGTAATTAAAGACTACATTCATCCTAACATACAATTAACATACTGTGGTGCATTAAAAATACAGGAAATTTCCATTGTAGTCCAGAGTACAGTCCATCCTCTCGTGGCGAGTTTGGTAAATTCCCCGTGCACGCAGCACTTCTTTATTAACAGTAAAATGTTCTTTGTTTCTTCCCCCAATGGATAATATCAAACAATAGTTGCAGTTACGTGAGCCAAATGTTCTCTTTCCAAATGAAATTAATCCAGCCGGGGATTCCACTGAAGCCGTTTATAGTACGCTGACTGCAGTGACTGGCTGCAGAGCCTGCAGAGGTTGACACGGGTGGAAAAATATATCCTTCCAATGTTTGCTTCGCTCGCTGGATTTTTATTCTTATCCAAAAACGGCAGATATCCTCCCATAGTGATCCTGTGGCTTTGACTCACCACCTCGTTTCAAGGGAATATAAAAAAGAAGAGCTACATGTGTTTAAGTGAGCTTTTTCAGAGCCCGCGTTTGTGCTCATCTGACTCCAGATTGTATGTTGAAATAATTTCAATATTTCCAAAAATGTTGAAGCATCGTCGGATGTATAACAGTTAGTTTGAGGTGTAGTTTGTCGCTTGACTGCTCAAGTTCAAACAGCGACCTGGCAAATAAAGCCACTTAAAGGTTGGGTTGGTTTTATTTCGTCTCCGTACACTCGAAGTCGCAACGTTACGATGATGTGCGAGCTAAAACTACTGTTTTTGTCTACGGAGGCTGGTTGCGAGCGACAGTGGTATGTTTTGACGTATTAACAGCTGTAAGACCAACCTGACAACTTTAAGAATAGCAACTTAAACCGTTGTTTATATCACATAACTCTGTGAATTAAAGATTTATTTCCACCGATCCAGCGTTGGTGACTGTTGGAATGGCGGAAAGACAAATGAAGACATTCTCTGTCCAGTTTGAAGTTTGTTTCACGATGATCTGATGGGTGCCATCACAATGGAGTTTGGTCGCCCAACGTGCTCGATGTTTTGGTTTATGCTGGTGCTCTTGTGTGACGTCTGTTGACAAGTATAATTTCGTATAACCTTAAAGATGATTCTGTAAGAAATCTCAAATACTGAGTCTCAAAGTGACCGTAACTAAATCAAAATATCTGAAGCAAAGCATGTCAAATATCAACATTTCATTGAAGATTTTGTTGGTTGATTTGATTTGATTTGATGAGCGCACCTCTGAAAAATCCCAAAGTACATATATCCGATCAGAGTTTTGACATGCACAATGCACCAAATCCAGCCTCTCACCAGTTTACCGCTGCTTTTTTTATCTGACTGAGTCAACAGATTTATCTGAACACACTACTCCTGCAGTTATAAAATTGGAGAGGGCGAACCAGCTGTGGCACTCCCCATGATGAACAATCTCCTGGAAACCTTCACTTAACCAGAAATGGTTTCCCCCACCGCCGCCACCGCCGCTGGGAAAACACCCGAGGAAGAGAGGAAAGACTCTGTAAATGATGACACAATAAAAGTGAAAGAGCGGCGAGTCTTCCCTCGATAATGTGTTCGCCTTACAGTTCATGTACTCCACTCCTGTTCAACGCTGTGACTTTCATTCAGCGTCCACAGCCTAATTTAACTCTGTCTCTATTTGTAGTTCTGTTTCTTATTTCTAGAAATACTACATCTCTATTGTTTTACTTTTTATACCATTTTCCATTGTAAAGATCATAACACAGGTTTATTTAACTTCTGATTTATCTTATATGTTAATTTTAATGTATGTTTACTGTTGTAGGTTAATTTTATGTATGTTTAGTGGGTTATAAGTTCATTTTAATGCATATTTATTGTAGTATAGGTTATTTTAATGTATGTTTACTGTGTTATAGGTTATTTTATGTATGTTTACTGTGTTATTGGTTAATTTTATGTATGTTTATTGGGTTATAGGTTTGTTTAATGCATATTTATTGTAGTATGAGTTATTTTAATGTATGTTTACTGTGTTAAAAGTTCATTTAATGTATGTTTACTGTGTTATGAGTTAATTTTATGTATGTTTACTGGGTTATAAGTTCATTTTAAAGCATATTTCTTGTAGTATGGGTTATTTTAATGTATGTTTACTGTGTTATGGGTTAATTTTACGTATGTTTATTTGGTTATAGTTTTGTTTTAATGCATATTTATTGTAGTATGAGATATTTTAATGTATGTTTACTGTGTTAAAGGTTCATTTAATGTATGTTTACTGTGTTATGGGTTAATTTTATGTATGTTTACTGGGTTATAAGTTCATTTTAAAACATATTTCTTGTAGTATGGGTTATTTTAATGTATGTTTACTGTGTTAAAGGTTAATTTAAAGTATCTCAAGTGGGTGTTTAAAAAGACTATAGGACAATCAAACAGGACAATGATCAAACAGGACAATGATCATCAGTCAAATGGACTGTAATAGGATTATCGTGTACCATCCCTTTTTTTTTTTAAATGGGATGAATTTCCTTCCCAAATGGCCGGTTCATTCAGTTTTAATGTGTTTACACGGTGCATATATAATCTGATTTAGATGTTAATTAACGGATAAATAAAAGGCTCTGTGATCTCACTTTTAACTGAAATTAACATTGAATGAGAAGTTTTTCCACATATTCTTCAAATCAAGGCGACGGTGGGTGAAAGCACAAGTCTAAAACATAAATACACGACGTTTCTGAGTCAGAAATCAAACAGAGACCCACTCGCAGCCTCGATATTTGGACGCTACAGTCGGATTTTTTGCCGATTTCAGCCACCCAAACTGTTGCTTTGCCACGGTGCAGCCCCCGAATCAGACACAAGTTAAAATGATTGATTTGACCTCCAAATGCATTCCCAGCACCACACACACACACACACACACACACACACACAAATAAAAGACACTTAGATAGACAGACAGATAGATTCCTGACATTTAACAACTAAAAGCTGCTGTGTGTGTGTGAGTGTGTGTGTTTGGTTTCTGGCCAGTTTTCACTATCAACAGCAGCTGCCAGTCGCACCAGGGTGTCAGGCTGCTGCTGGCATTCACACACACACACACACACACACACACACACACACACACACATTGCCTAAAAATCAATAGTGTTTCTCCCCTCATAGCCCCTTTCACATGCAGGGCTACAACACCACAGGGAAATGCACACACACACACACACATATTGTTATATGCAAAATGATCCATCACTGACATGAGCTAAAATGCTGCTGCACAGTGTGTGTGTGTGTGTGTGTGTGTGTGTGTGTGTGTGTGTGTGTGTGATGAGGATGTTAACAGCCTGATCTTAACGTGGACAAGTCAGGGCGACCACACCAGAGCATTTGGCTTTCAAATGAGTAGTAATCCCTCCACTGTCTGTGTGTGTGTGTGTGTGTGTGTGTGTGTGTGTGTGTGTGTGTGTGTGTGTGTGTGTGTGTGTGTGTAAAGCCCCAGCTGGCTTACATACATGTAATTCTGGCATTAGATCATAACATACAACAAACATGAAGCAGCATTTAATCCTCCTCCTGTCCCAGCATCCTTCCCCAGCCCTCACTCACCGGTACGAGGTCTGCTTTCTGAACGCCAGTCCTCTTAATTTCTCCTCCAGCGTCTCTTGCTCCATGTCGGGCAGGCTGCTGAACGTGTCGCTGCAGCAGCCCACGGCAGCCTCCTCCGAGCCGGCTCCCGATTCAGAGTCACCTCCGTCGGCTCCCAGAGAGGCCAGTCGACCGCTGAAACCACCACCACCGGTCGTCGGTCTGTCTTTCGCTTGGGGGTCCATGCTGGTCGGTCCTCGCTGTCTCGCCCCCCGCTGGACCCCCCTCTTCCCCAGCTTGTGAGGAGGGGGACGCACCGGTGCCGGTTGGCGGAGAGGAGAAAAGGGAGGGAAGGAAGGGGGGACAGAGACACCGGGGCCCGGTGACGCTTTCAGCCGTTTGAACCGTCCGTTGTGATTTCTGACCGTTGGCCGTTTCTTTTATATACCGCAGCCAGGTACGGCGGCACGCGCACATCGAACTGCGCTCACGAGCGCCTGACCAACTGGAGGCGAGTTACGTCAAGCGACGTACGCCAAACAGGAAGCGGAGCGTGGCGGCCTTCAAAATAAAAGCATACAAATAATAATAATAACATACTCCCATTTATTAATTAACAGCTTTGTAGTTGAGAACTGGCAAAGATAATGTATAAACATGTGGCTATAAATTCTTTCTAAAGCAGTTATTTATATTAAGGGTGGCTTTTAACACCCAGTAGTATGATGACACTTTTATCACCTTTTTTTATTCGATTTTGTTGCATTTTATTGTTTTTATTGTTTTTATTTTGTTTGTTTTTTACCTATTGTTCTCGTTATTTATTGTCTACTGTAAAGCACTTTGGTACACCAAAAGGACTGTTGTAAAGGGCTGTATAAATAAAGTACATTTACATTTACATTTACATTTACAAATACATCATACAAACTTCAAATCTTTCTACAGACCTACAATTTAAACTACTTCTCCTTTACTACAGAGTTCAAACTACACATTTCAACAGATCTTGTACTATTAAACTTGTATTCAACTTTTTTTTTTAGATTGAACTCATTTAGAACATTTTTCCGCCTTACAGTTCATGTACTCCACTCTGTTCAACGCGGTGACTTTCATCAGCGTCCACAGCCTAATTTAACTCGGTCTCTATTTGTAGTTCTGTTGTCTTATTTCTAGAAATACACATTTCTATTGTTTTACTTTTATACCATTTTCCATTGTAAAGATCATAACACAGGTTTTATTTACTCTGATTTACTAATGTAAATTTTAATGTATGTTTACTGTTTGTAGTTAATTTTATGTATGTTTAGTGGGTTATAGTTCATTTTTAATGCATATTATTGTAGTATAGGTATTTTAATGTTGGTTACTGTGTTATAGGTTATTTTATGTATGTTTACTTGTTTGGTTAATTTTATGTATGTATTGGGTTATAGGTTTGTTAATGCATATATTATGTAGTATGAGTATTTAATGTAGGTTTACTGTGTTAAAAGTTCATTAATGTATGTTTACTGTGTTATGAGTTTAATTTGGTATGTTTATTGGGTTATGAGTTCATTTTAAAGCATATTTCTGGTAGTATGGTTATTTTTATATGTATGTTTACGTGTGTATGGGTTAATTTTACGTATGTTTATTTTGGTTATAGTTTTTTGTTTTAATGCATATTTATTGTAGTAGAGATATTTTAATGTATGTTTACTGTGTTAAAGGTTCATTTAATGTAGTTTACTGTGTTATGGGTTAATTTATGTATGTTTACTGGGTTTATATTCATTTTTAAAACATATTTCTTGTAGTATGGGTTATTTTAATGTATGTTTTACTGTGTGTAAGGTTCATTTAAAGTATCTCAGGTGGGTGTTTAAAAAGACTATAGGACAATCAAACAGGACAATGATCAAACAGGACAATGATCATCAGTCAAATGGACTGTAAGGATTATCGTGTACCATCCCTTTTTTTTTTTTTTTTAAATGAGATATTTCCTTCCCAAATGGCCGGTTCATTCAGTTTTAAGTGTGTTACACGGTGCAAATAATCTGATTTAGATGTTAATTAACGGATAAATAAAAGGCTCTGTGATCTCACTTTTAACTGAAATTAACATTGAATGAGAAGTTTTTTCCACTATTCTTCAAATCAAGGCGACGGTGGGTGAAAGCACAAGTCTAAACTAAAATACACGACGTTCTGAGTCAGAAATCAAACAGAGACCCACTCGCAGCCTCGATATTTGGACGCTTCAGTCGGATTTTTTGCCGATTTCAGCCACCCAAACTGTTGCTTTGCCACGGTGCAGCCCCCGAATCAGACACAAGTTAAATGATTGATTTGACCCCAAATGCTTCCCAGCACCACACACACACACACACACACACCACAACACAATAAAAGACACTAGATAGACAGACAGATAGATTCCTGACATTAACAACTAAAAGCTGCTGTGTGTGTGAGTGTGTGTGTTTGGTTTCTGGCCAGTTTTCACTATCAACAGCAGCTGCCAGTCGCACCAGGGTGTCAGGCTGCTGCTGGCATTCACACACACACACACACACACCACACACAAACACACACACACATTGCCTAAAAACAATAGTGTTTCTCCCCTCATAGCCCCTTTCACATGCAGGGCTACAACACCACAGGGAAATGCACACACACACACACACACATATTGTTATAGGCAAAATGATCCATCACTGACATGAGCTAAAATGCTGCTGCACAGTGTGTGTGTGTGTGTGTGTGTGTGTGTGTGTGTGTGTGTGTGTGTTGAGGATTAACAGCCTGATCTTAACGTGGACAAGTCAGGGCGACCACACCAGAGCATTTGGTTTCAAATGAGTAGTAATCCCTCCACTGTCTGTGTGTGTGTGTGTGTGTGTGTGTGTGTGTGTGTGTGTGTGTGTGTGTGTGTGTGTGTAAAGCCCCAGCTGGCTTACATACATGTAATTCGGGCATTAGATCATAACAACAACAAACATGAAGCAGCTTTAATCCTCCTCCTGTCCCAGCATCCTTCCCCAGCCCTCACTCACCGGTACGAGGTCTGCTTTCTGAACGCCAGTCCTCTTAATTTCTCCCAGCGTCTCCTCTGCCCATGTCGGGCAGACTGCTGAACGTGTCGCTGCAGCAGCCCACGGCAGCCTCCTCCGAGCCGGCTCCCGATTCAGAGTCACCTCCGTCGGCTCCCAGAGAGGCCAGTCGACCGCTGAAACCACCACCCACCGGTCGTCGGTCTATCTTTCGCTTGGGGTCCATGCTGGTCGGTTCCTCGCTGTCTCGCCCCCCGCTGGACCCCCCCTCTTCCCAGCTTGGTGAGGAGGGGGACGCACGGTGCCGGTTGGCGGAGAGGAAAAAGGGAGGGAAGGAAGGGGGGACAGAGACACCGGGGCCCGGTGACGCTTTCAGCCGTTTGAACCGTCCGTTGTGATTTCTGACCGTTGGCCGTTTCTTTATATACCGCAGCCAGGTAGGCGGCACGCGCACATCGAACTGCGCTCACGAGGCCTGACCAACTGGAGGCGAGCTACGTCAAGCGACGTACGTCAAACAGGAAGCGGAGCGTGTCGGCCTTCAAAATAAAAGCATACAAAATATAATAACATACCCCATTTATTAATTAACAGCTTTGTAGTTGAGAACTGGCAAAGATAATGTATAAACAGGTGGCTATAAATTCTTTCTAAAGCAGTTATTTATATATAATAATAATAATAATAATAATAATAATAATAATAATAATAAAATAATAATAATATAACATACGCATTTATTAATTAACAGCTTTGTAGTTGAGAACTGGCAGTAGAAAACATGTGGCTATAAATTCTTTCTAAGCAGTTATTTAATTTAGGATGGCTTTTAACACCCGTAGTATGATGACACTTTTATCATTTCTTATTCGATTTTGTTGCATTTTATTGTTTTTATTGTTTTTATTTTGTTGGTTTTTTACCTATGTTCTCGTTATTTATTGTCTACTGTAAAGCACTTTGGTACACCGAAAGGACTGTTGTAAAGGGCTGTATAAATAAATACATTACATTTACATTTATATAATAATATAATAATAATATAAAAATAATATATAATAATATATTTTTTTTTGTTTTTTAGTTTTTTCATGTTTATTGTGTAGGTTATAGATACTTCTGTCTGTTTATTTTATTTATTCTTTATTCTTTTTACTAATTCTGTAGTGTATGCTACATGTAGGAGCGGTCAGTAAATCAACGCGCACTCTTTCGTAGTGTCACAATATACTTTCCTTTTATTGAGTAACGGCAACATAAATCAAACTCGTATTAAACAGAAAAAACCCGCTTAGACTCTCAAAATGCGGTTGAAAATTGTTTGCCCTTCCGCTCTCAAAACACACCCCCTACCTGTGCTCAGGTGACATCTACATATAGAGTAA
This sequence comes from Larimichthys crocea, assembly GCF_000972845.2. NCBI lineage: Eukaryota > Metazoa > Chordata > Actinopteri > Sciaenidae > Larimichthys > Larimichthys crocea. Next base: position 3,595,460 of record NC_040030.1, on the reverse strand, counting down.
CACCCTCTGACATCATCATTGCATCATCATCATAATCATTTGAGATTTCTTAAAGGATTATGTTACTCACATGAATATTATATAAGTAAAACACAGATCAGTGTTATGGCTTCAACACTACACTTTCCTCTGCTGCTGTAACAAGTAAATCTCCCCGTTATGGGATGAATAAAGTATATCTAATCTAATCTAATCTAATTTTATCGATGCATTAACCTATAATACAATTCCTACGATACAGCTCTTTTCATCTTAAAAACATATTGTACATATATTGTTTATATTTTTTAATACTTGATTTTTTTTGTTATCTTCCTGATATGTTTTGCTTATTTTAATGTTTGTGCTTAAAGACAAATTCCTTGTTATGTTGGCAATATATCTCCAGTCCCAAACTTACTTATATAATCTAATATTAATATTATACATTCACATTTAGTCTGTTTATTTTATCTCGACACCAACATGTTATCTTTTCTACACATTTACCAACTTTAATCTCTCATGCCATGTTTTTTCACAGGTCTAAGGACAAGTTACAAAACTTTAGGTTTATTTTGTGCACAAGATGAAGCTCACACACAATTTCATTCCCGAAATAAATTATTAAATGATGTTTTGCAGACTTAAATTAATCATATATAATTGTATATAATGTAAAAAAAACATCAAAGTTTAGACATGCATAATTAGGATGGGAACATTCTGAACCTTGCAATTAAGTCCTCTCCACAAGTGGTTGTGTCCAAACAGTAAATCATACTACGCCCTTATTTAAATGAGACTTCTATTTTTAAATCTACAACCGGAAGTAGAATTTTTGGATAATTCTGACTTGACCTGTGTTTTAAAAACTGCGAAAGCGCGAGCTGCTGTGGAGGCAGCGACAATAAACAGAGTGTGTGTGGACTACAACTGACTGTAGCATCCACCCAATCCATCGATGCATCCATCCGTCTGTCTATCCATCCATCTGCCTGTGTCTGTCTGTCCATCCATCCATCCATCTGGCCCATGGGACGAGCAGCATGGCATTGTGGGATATTCCCTCTCCTCATCCGTTCTGCAGCATCATCAGTCAGAAAGTAGGGCAGAGGGTGAACACAACACACGCACACACTCATGCACACACTCTGAGAGTAACACTAATGACATACACACACACACACATACACACAGAGTATGCTCTGCTCACAGCCTGTGTGCATCAGATCCGTCATCATCATCATGATATTCTCACTTCATGTTCTTTACCGTCAAACATCAGGACACATGTGTCGGCCATCAGGTTCACAAAGTCAGCGCTGACCAGAGGTGAACGCGTTGACCTCTCTGTGCGTTTGTTTCTGCTGCAGGCGAGCATCTGTCCGCAAACTCTGCAATTATTCACCATGAATAATTTAATTAAGCGTGTACACAGTGGTGGAAGGAGTTACTCGAGTAAAAGTACAGATACTACAATGTAAAAATACTCTATTACAAGTCCTGCATTTAAAATACTAAATGTGCTTTGGGACTTGACTCGGATCTGTTGCATGGATGCAAGTATGGAGGGTGGACTGGTAGCTGGAGAGGTGCCAGTTCACCTCGAGCAAGGTACCAAACCTCTAACTGTCTGTCTAAGTGTGTGTGTGTGTGTGTGTGGTTGTATTTCAGGCCTTGATATAATAAATTACATAACCAATACTGATGCAATCAATGTGTAAGCAGCATTTTGTTGTTGTAGCTGCTCAAGGTGGAGCTAGTTTTACCTCCTTTATTTACAGTACAGGTGGTTTATTCCAGTGTTTCCCAACATAGGGGTCAGGCCCCTTCGAAGGGTCACAAGATAAATAGTGGAGGACGATTAAAGTCAGTTTAATGACCAGGTTTGTGTACACATGAAGAATTTGACGCTGGTTTCACTAAAACAAGGAGTTCAGCAGGTAAACATAAAGATTAAACTACTGTGTACAGATGAAATATATATATAATTATGTAGATCTCTCTGTATATAAACAACAATAACATTTGTAGACAGAATAAGACAACTGTGCAGAGTGCAAAGGATGTTAAAATAAATATATTTTATGTACATAGAAGAAGAAAAAACGAAAATTTGTTCAGTTTATGGACTATTTTATCAAAAATGGGATAATTTGACACCCATAAACTGTTATTTAAATGAAGCAATCTAAGAACATAGTACATAGATCATTGTTGTTGAATATATTATACAATACTTATCTCTTGTCGCTGCCTCTTGGCCAGGTGAGAATTAGTTCTCCACTGATTTATCACACAACTTAACACTTTTGTAAGAGACAAAGTCACAGGACAAATAGGTTAGAAACTAGTTTAATCTCATCTGGTCCAATCACTCATATATGTTTATGTAAAATCTTAACTACAGCTGTAGTAAATGTGGTGTGACAGCCCTTATTGTCAGTAAACATTAAAGATACTCTAATAAGAGCCTCTAGTGGCCACTTTATTAGGTACACCAGTATAATCTACTGTTGAGCTTCATCTGTCTTTATGCAGATAAAAATGTTCAGTTTCTGGCGACGTTGTCTGAAATTTTGAGTACATTATATTCAGGTGTTTCTAATATTCTGGCCCACCTCATCTATGTAAACATAAAGGATAAATACATTGAAAGCACATCTCAATATATTGAAGTCTATAGTACAATTTTGACTCAATATCACATGAACTTGATTTAATAACTCAAAGGTTTGACTTAGCATATCATCATTTTGACTTAATAGCTCATAATTGTTATATATTTATTTTTATTTACATAACTTCTCATTATTTTTCAGATAGTCGAATCAAGAAAAAAAGAGAAAAAAACTTATTTTTAGTCTAGAAACCATCTCTGTAAAGACAGAAACTTTGTCTGTACACCCAGACGAAGAGATTTTTCATTTATAATTAACAAGCCGTGTCTGAAAAAACTCCTGCAATTCTGACTCAACTCAGTTTGATCTCATCTGATCTAATCACTCATATATATATTTATGTAAAATCCTAATCTGAAAAGTAATTACAGCTGTAGTAAATGTGGTGTGACGGCCCTTATTGTCGGTAAACAAAAAAAAACCTCCTGCAATTCTGACTCAAAGTGTGAAACTGGAGCTGTAATGTGATTCACTGTTGCTGTGTTACTATGAAACTGGACTGTTATGGAGCTGTGGGACTGCGTATTGTCTTGGGACTGTCAGACCAATTCGCACTACTTATTGTGAGGGGCTGCTGCAGATCTATTTTAGGACGGTCGTCATGATGGAGGAGATAGCAGCTTCTCTATAGGCCAGTGTGTTAACCATGAGACTCCTTTCTGTCATAATGGAGTTTGGCCTTAACTTAATTAATTAAGAAGATGCTTTGAAGCTTGCAACAACTATTTATCAGCCACTCAAGACAACATTATATTTTGGGCATGTTCAGTTTTTGAGTCATTGTTGCTTTTTCAAATGTATCTCTATGTATAAACCTATTTATATGTTTCTGTTCTTGTTTTACTGCTGTACATGTTTAAGGTCGATCTCATTTAAGTACTTGTACTCCGGGAAGCAGATATTCTCTTTAAAAAAATCAGCCTTTTTTCACCTTTATAATGATTTTCAAGATAATCCAAGCGGGTTTTTAAATTGTTTATTAAGCCTAAGAAGTGAGATATTTTTTTCCACCCATAAAGGAACACTTCGTCCTTCAGTTTATCAGAAAAAATCAAATTAAAAATCACCAAATTTGGAAAAACTTGGTAGTGAATAAAAGTGTCAGACATACAAAAAGTATTATATTTGTCTCTGAGTGGAATGTGGTGGAGTAGAAGTATAAAATTCAAAGTTAAAAAATGGAAATACTCACGTTAAGTACCTTGTCTGATGAGTAATGAACAAATAATCATTTGTCTTTTAGCGTGTGCACTTAAATAAACTTTCTGCTATGGTGCATTGGGAAACGTTGCTCTTCTGTCCAACCCTCTGGTGTCCCATCAGTGGCCCTATCACTTGGTTTTACAAGTGTGGGCAATTGCTCGGACCCCAGAGGGTTAAACTGTTGGACTATTTTCCCACACAGTTCTTCACAAAGCGTTGATATGAATGTCCAATGAAATAATAGCTACGCATAATACAGATGTTTTGACATTTTATTTATCTCTCTCTCGTAAATACAATAAAAATAAAGGTTGCAGACATACATCTCTAAAGCTAGCGTGCATCTGCATCCATATTCACTCTCTTACCCACAATGTCTCTCTGCATTGAACAAATATAACCTGTTTTTGAGCATTTCACAATTTCACACTATTTTGTTGCCCCGTCCCAACTTTTTAAAGCTCAAAATGAATCTAAATTTATATAAAAATAAAAAAAACAATTAAAATGTATAAGTCTGAACCTCTAATCCAACTTTTTTTTGGATTTGGGGTTGTATAATGTCAACATTTAACCATGAACAGACAACGCACAGTCACAGTTTGTATGCTTTTACTAAGGAAAATACTTTATTCATTTGAAAGCAAAGAGACAGAAAGCCTAAGTCAGAGTGGCTTTACACAGGCGACATGAAAAAGAAATGTGATTTAGAAAAAATACGCTCCACTGGCTGCTACTTTCAGTCTCTGCGAGAGGAGAACTTCCCATGAAAATCTCATGTTACGATGATGGAGCATCATCAGTGCATCCTCCTTAACTACAAGAATAAATCTTTGACGATCTAGCCACTGATCTACAAAGCTTAAAATATGAGACCTAGATACATACATTTCTCACTTCTTAACAGGACAGTTAACAGTTTGATGCACCCTCAGTTGTAAAGTATAATATCTCATGTTTCTGGGTTTAATTAACTTCAGTTTTGATCCAAATGGGGCGTTTCTATTTACAGCCTGTTTGTACAGAAAGTGAACTGACCTCACGTCTGGTGAAAAAGGGGAAGATGTTTGAATAAAGCTCAGAAATGTGAGAAATAATACACTTGAAATGGACAATTAAAAACCTTTAAAACCATTATTTGTACTTAAACTAAACCCAACAGAAAGTCAGAACACAGACTCGCAGTGAATTATGGATTGGTTTATAAACTGCAGATCCCAGACACATTTCTTTATTTATTAACAACTTATATTTACAAAAATAGATACTTTTTTTTTTTTCTGGGAAGAAAGTTTTTTTGGCAAATGCTGAAAGACTGTTGAAGATGACAGTTAAAGTGTTTAAGGCAAAAACATTGCTGGATTTAAGACAAAAAACAAAACAAAACAAAAACAAACTGTTAGTGCAGCAACTTAATCCTGTGGTTCCATCAAATATTTGAAAAAGACAGTTTGATATTTGGGAAAATACATTTATTCACCTTTTTTGTAGAGACTTAAACAATTAGATTGATATCAATCTGATGTTTGTGCGCTAAATATGAAGCTACCGCTAGCAGGTGATTAGCCTAACTTAGCTTGGACTAGAAACAAGGGGAAACTTGGCAACTACATCTGTCTACCAGCAACTCTAAAGCACACAAACTAATATATTATACATCATTTTTTAATTAGTGAGTTCTTTCTACTTTTGGAAGTTACAGCTACAGGCTACAGCTAGCTATACAAGCTATGAAGCGACAAGCTATGAAGCTAAATAAAGCTACAAGCTACAGCTAGCCGTAAAAGAAAATAAGCTACAAGTTATGAAGCTACATTAAGCTACATGAAGCTACATTAAGCTACATGAAGCTACATGAAGCTACATTAAGCTACATGAAGCTACATTAAGCTACATGAAGCTACAAGCTACAGCTAGCCGTAAAATAAATTAAGCTACAAGTTATGAAGCTACATTAAGCTACAAGCTACAGCTAGCTATACGCTATGAAGCGACAAGCTATAAGGCTAAATGAAGCTACTAGCTACAGCTAGCCGTAAAAGAAATTAAGCTACAAGTTATGAAGCTACATTAAGCTACATGAAGTTACAAGCTACAGCTAGCTATACAAGCTATGAAGCTACATGAAGCTACAAGCTACAGCTAGCTATACAAGCGATGAAGCTACATGAAGCTACAAGCTATATCTAGCCATAAAAGAAATTAAGCTAGAGGTTATGAAGCTACATAAAGCTACATTAAGCTACATGAAGCTACAGCTAGCAATACAGGCTATGAAGCTACATGAAGCTACAAGCTACAGCTAGCCGTAAAAGAAAATAAGCTACAAGTTATGAAGCTACATTAAGCTACAAGCTACAGCTAGCTATACGCTATGAAACAACAAGCTATGAGGCTAAATAAAGCTACAGCTAGCTACAGAAGTTATGAAGTGACAAACTATGAAGCTTAATGAAGCTAAAAGCTACAGCTAGCTGAAATGTATGACAGGTGAAAGCTTGTTTAGTACAAAGGTAGGAACAGGGGAAAGAAACTAACTTATGTCTAAGGCAACAAATATGACTACTGACAGCTATAAAGCTTGCTAATTAATATATCTAATTTGTTAATTAGTGAGTTTTAGCGTACGTTTGGAAGCTACAGCTAGTGCTACATGCTATTAAGGCTACATGAAGCTAGCTGCTAGCTGTAATGCACAGATATAAGGAGCTATACATCTGTCTCTCTGCAAAAAAAAGGGAAATAAGTGCATTTCCTATAATGACAAACTATTCCTTAAAAGAAAGACAACATTATGCAAAACATAATAACTGCTGTGAGGTGAATTTTGCTTTTTAACTGCACACAACATTTGTAAGAACAACCTGAAAATGGATAATAGCCCCTTTAAGATGCTTTTGATGACCAAAACAAATAAAGTATATCAAACAGGGTCCCCACATATCAAATATGAACATTTGCGTTGCCGAACAGTTGTGTGATATTTAGCCTTCAGCTTTCTCTGCATTATTAGCATCATAACTACACATTTGTTTCATAATTTTGCAGACAAATAAAGCTTTTGAAACTGAGCGTAGGAACCCCCGAGCTAAAGCCCTAAGAAGTTATGAACAACATATATATATATATATGAAAAGAGTCCAATAATAACACATAATAAAAACACAAAATACAATATGAACGCAAATAAGTATCAAAATTGGATGTATGCATCACTGGAATGGAATAAAAACATTTAATATTAAAAGAAATACAACTACAAAGAGCAATATTTTTTTTCCTTTTTTTTGAAAAACAAAAAAGGTTTCTATAAATACAAAGGTTCTCTGTCAGTGTCCTGTAAAAAGCCTCACATGTCATATTTTAATGTACTTTCCACTGGAATAAATGCCACATAATATTATTCACTAGATCTATGTGAATTTATCTCAACGTGATTTACTTTAACAGTGTTTCAAGGCGGGTCAATTAATTAATTATTATGTTGAAAATGATTCAGTGCAACTTTACTTCAGAAATTAAGGCAACCAGTGCCCCTTTGTTATTGTTATTATCATTATTATTATTAATAATAATTACTATTACAGTGTATCTGATTAAGCAAAAATGACCTTAAACAATCAGCAGTGGGAAAACTACTGTATGAGGTTTGCTCCAGGACACTGAACCATGCTCCAGAGGGAGGAAGGTCAAAGGTCATCATGGGGTTTAGGGTGGGGGGGGGTGTTGACATGAACCTCAGGAGGTCTCGTTGACCGTTCTCTCCAGCTCTATCACTTTACTTCTGCTCTCGTTCGCCCTCTGCTCCAGAGACCTGAGAGACAAAGATCAGACAACGATCTTTTAATTACATAACGAGCTCTGTGAACCGTCTGTTGTGGCATTTCTGGCTTCCCTGTGACCTCGACTGTTTCTCCAGGCACCTTAATAACCTCCTTTGGCCCCTTTGATTCTGTTAGGCTGGCGGTTCCCAGCCTGGATGATAAGAACTATAAAGTGGTTGCACGATAAACTGAGTCACAAGATGAGTTCAGATGTTACTTTTCTTTTCATATTTTCTCTATAGCTCGCACTGTTTCTATCGCAAAAAGGTGCATAACCTCAAAATAGATTCACATAATGCCAAAAACTACAGTTCCTCAAACGTCCCCATGTTCAAATGTCCAACTTCACAGCAGAAATAAACTTGTTTACAGCCCATATATCGACTATTTAGGGTTAATAAATATGTAAATATGTTACTATCAGTGTGTGTTTACCTGTGCAGGTCCATGAGCAGGTTTTTTGACGTCTGCGTATCGTTGCTTTTATTCCTGAAAGGTGGGTGTGTCTCCACCCTTTTAGGCTCCACCACCAGTTTCTGTTGCTCTGAGCGACGCCACGCTGCCATGACGACAGCCGGCGTGTCCTCCAGTTGGTCGGGGTATTCTCCGCCCAGGCCGAGGAGGTGCGGCTGCTCGTCTTCAAACACTGACAACAGACTCCTCGACTTGACTGGAAAAGAGAGACGATGAGAAGATTTTTTAATTTGACTGTTTTGTTTTTTTTCGGTTGTTCTCTCAGACTGAACACACCCAGCGGCACCAGCCGTGAACGAGAACAACATGTTATTGGCTGCTCTGCCTGTGTTTGTGTGTGTGTGTGGGCAGGACGGGACAGGAAACTGAATTTGATTGTTAAGAAAATTATATCTGTCTCTATTACAAAAGTGTATGAGTGTGTGGGCGGTAGTAGAGAGGATGTAGTGAAAGGTCAACCCTTGTAATCAGTCTCTGTAGCTGTTATTGCAGCGTTGTAGGTGGAATCTAATTATTGGCAATGTTATCGTGGAGCGCCGCAGTTGTTTTGTAGCCGGGAACTAATGATTCATCACAATGGAGGCAGCGGGAAAGGTCAGTTTAGCTGAAAACTGTATAAAAGTGACTCTCAGTGTCTGTCCCGACTCTTTAGCAGCCGCTCTCACGTTGCTTATTTTACTGTAGCTGCGAAATATCAACAGAATTACGATCATTTATATCAATGCTGCGAGTCTTTCAAACAGAGAGCCGTTGTTCATGTTGAGGTTTCTCGAACTTAACATGACCTTTAATTTAAATAGTCTCTAACTGTATAAAATGTCTGCTACGTCTTAAACCTGCATTATTAGGGAGAGTTTTAAACACAACTGACATCACCTTCAAAAATTCTTGTAGTGGATTTATTAGCAAGTGTGTGTCCAGCAGACACACAGAAACATTAACGTTTATTTCTTTTGTTTCTTCGTTTCGAAGTCCAATATTTGTCACTTTTTGCTCTGTTTTTGGTCTCTACCGACTCCTGAGGGAAAGCTTTGCCTCTTTAAATGCTATAAATGGTAAATTATAAAAGAAAGCTTTGCCTCTTTAAATGCTATAAATGGTAAATTATAAAAAAAATATCATGTTTACATGAGACATTTTTTTAGAAAGTGTGTTTTTTTATTAATTATTTCAACATAAAACAGAATTCTGATAAACGAAAACAACTTTTTCCTTTAAAAGGATTTGTTCTGGTTGTCTTCTTGGACAACAGAAGAAAAAAAGTCCTCAATTAATCAATAATGTAATCAATAATTCTTCAAAAATCTTTAATCGACGTTTGTTTGGTCGAACAAATGTCACATCATTGTGATTTTAGAAGGAAAGTTCAAATAAAAACCGTGATGTGAAGATTATCATAACCACGAATCACGAATTATATCGCGGTTATAATATCTGTCAAATATAACCGCAAACTGTACTGCATGGATGACTTTTATCTTATTCCCAGCTGTCAATAAATAAAGTTAGTTATACAATATCTTTGTCTGATGGAGAGACGGACAGGGAATTCAGGGGATGACAGACAGCGAAGGACCCCGGCTGGAATCGAACCCGTGTCTCTCCTGGAATATTATTTTATGTCCTTTCTTTCTCATGTCCTTGCATCATTATTAACTCATGTACGACGGCTGCTTGTGTTGCAGCGTGTGTGTACTTTGTGCACAGAGTGTCTATGTGTGGTTACCTGTGGTTGTGTAAGACTCTTTGACAGCCGACTGTTTGGAGGCGAGGCCGGTTTCAGTGATGGTGGAGCACGGAGTCAAACCGCTCGGGTAGAAACTCCCCAAGAACAGAGCGAAGCACAACACGACCACCTACAGAGAGAGAGAGAGACGGGGAGAGAGAGAGAGACAGGGAGAGAGACGGGGAGAGAGACAGAGAGAGACAGGGAGAGAGAGACAGAGAGAGAGAGACAGACGGGGAGAGAGACGGTAAATAAATTATGAATCAATGCTAAGCTGCTAATGAATGATGGAAGCAGATGTTTCCAATTCAATATTTTAATCAATGTTTCCTCAACACAATCTCCTGTATGCACACACACACACACACACACACACACACACACACGCACACACACACACACACACACTGTAGTACCATTAGGCATGAGGATGTCTGGGTGCCAGCCACCCTGCAGGACTTTGGGACTTTTCCTGCCACCACCGCCTGCAGAGACTGCAGCTGCTGTAACAGAGACCTGAAGAGGAGAACACACACACACACATACACAGGTTAGACACATGACATACAAAGGTTTCACACACACACACACACACACAGCTCATAACTCTGAGAAAAGAGACGTCGGTCATCATCAGAGGCCGACAGTGAAACAAAAACATGAAGACAAAGAAAGACCGACTGTAAATGACTCGACATGACGTGGCGTTTTCTTCACATTTCTACATTTAATAAAGAGCCGACAGTGAAGATCAGCAGACACGCAGAGACGTGACATGTGATGAAGGTCTGAGAGTCAGTTTAAACGTCTCATCTTTTATCTGCCGGATCTTCTTATTTTTAAAGATCTAATATTGTTTTTCTGTCGTTGTTCTCGTCACATCTCATGTCCTCATATTGCACTTTAATTTTCCTTCCTCTGGAATGCTCAGTTATTGTTGTTATTATTATTTCTGTTCATCTGTCTTCTTCAGGTGTTACGGGTGACGCAAAATGAGAAGTTTAAAAGTTTAAAATTTCATATTTGAGCCTCATGCACTTTGCTTAAGTTCAACTTTGAGATTTAAGCCTATTAATGGGCGATTGCTCGGACATTGGGGTTAAACTTCATACACAAAACATATAAAATATGGCGCATTATCAAAGATTTAAACAACCATAAATTGAATAAAATCATATCTGCTATGTCCGACTACAACATACATATATGTTCATGCATCAGTAACAATAATCTGATAATATTCTGCATGTAAAGTGTCATAATAAGTACATTAAGCTGTTTTACTTTAGTCAAAGATCTGCTATACACCAACATCTTTTATGTGTATGTGCTTTTATTAATATGTCAATAAACTGAGGTTTTGTTTTGCTGTTAACACACACACACACACACACACACACACACACAAATGCAACTGGTTCATTTAACTTCATTTACCCCAAAACAGCTGTGATCCAGTCAGCTCTACACACACACACACACACACACGGATCACGGAGCACAGTCTGGTTGAAGCAGCTCGGGCATTTCACAATAAAATAGCCTCATGATTATTCAGAACAGATCGACGGGGAGCGTTTGATTCAGCAGTTTATTTGCAAATAATAACAATCAGCCCGTGTTTCCCCCGACACATCCTCTCAGCTGTCATTCGAACACACACACACACACACACACACACACACACACACACACACACACACACACACACACACACACACGCCTTTGAAGGATTACTTAAAAAAAAAAAAAAAGGGAACGAAGGCATGAAATAAGAAACGTCAGAGTGTGTGTGGAGACGGGCACACATCCAGAGAGGGATGCTTTCAGCTCTGAATCATCTCTGCTTTAATTTGCTGGTGTTTGGATCGTCACTGCGGGAGCTCAGATGAATCCATAAACAGTTTTCAACAGTTCACGGCAAGAAAACAGCATAAAAATCCATAAATCATGAACCCAAATTTATGTGTTATTGTTGTGAGAATGACTTTAAACGGATGAGTCTTTAATGAAATGTAAGATGTAATCACATGTGATGCAAGTGTATGAATGTGTGTGTGTGTGTGTGTGTGTGTGTGTGTGTTGTTGTTGTTCTTACTTGTTGGTACACTCCAGAGTTTCCACTTTCCTGCGTAGCTCGTTGTTTTCGTTGGAGCAGGTCTCCACCCTGTGGTCAGAGAGGAGCACTGCAGGGTCACTGACCTGACATCACACAACCTTTTTTTCCACTTTTTACTGACTTTAAACTGACTAACTGAAACTTTTCATGTTTATTTTATATTTTATTCAATGCATAACAATAACAGAAGACAACAAGCTATAAACTGAAGGCAGAACGTTTGTGTCATACGAGCGATTTGGGTGAACTCTGTCTGTATTACGTGTTTCTTTTCATTTTTAACAATCATACACAACTATCAGGCTTCTGTTTTGATAGATTCAGTGTCTCCTTCTTGTTGTTCTATGGACATTTTTAGCTTGTGTTGACAACGTCGCCGTGCCGTTTATCCTGTAAGATTTTTTGGATGTTTGCCACTTTAATAATAATTTAAACCTTTAAAAGTAACAATTTAAAATTCAGGATTCTTCACAGAGGTGAATGAAATGCTGAGATATTGGCAGTTTTTGTGATCCTTGGTGTCGCATGAGTAATATTTCGTTTGTTCCTTGTTTGTAGTTGATGTTCTGTAGACAAAGTTTCTCGCCCTCACTTTAAAATCTGCACACGCTCGTGCCGTTTCATTTCTTTGCTCTCTCTGTCTTAAATATTAAAAAAATAAAAGAAGCCAAATGTGACAGAAAATAAACTCAAACCTCCCTGCAGCGATTCATTTACATGCAGAGTGATTCTCACTCTCTCTCTGATATGATGAAAGAAGAGGAAGAAGAGGACGAAGAGGACGGGGACTTACTTTTTCTCCAGAGTGTCCATGTACTCTTTCTTCTTCCTGCGACTCTCCTGAGCCGAAATCTACAACACAGAGGAAGAAAACAAAAGAATGCACTTAGAGACAGAGGCACAAAGTTTGAAGATCTGTGAATGCTTCTGTCAGGTAATCCGTACCTTGTTTTTGATCTTCCTGCGGATCTTCTTCAGCGCCTTCTCCTCGGCTTTGGTGAGCGGCAGTTTGGTTGGGACCGGGTAACCTTCTGCAACCAGCGTCCGACGCTCCTCCTCAGTCAGCATCAACGGGCCGGACCCCTGCAGCTTCTGCACACAAAAACAAAAGAGGAATCCAACCGTCATGACCCATAAAAAGTTTTTGGTTACCAAAGAGGAAAGAAGATGCATCATCACTTACGTGAGGGGCGGTAAGCAGAGGGGAGTTGGAGAGGCAGGAGCCGGCGCGGGGCGACACCTTCAGGCTGGCCTGGGATGGAGGAGGGCTGGTGGGGGAGGTCGGGCAGGACAGGCTGGGCGGGGCGTGCACGGGGCTCTGGCTGCCCTCCGAGTCGCTGCCGTGGGAACTGGGAGGAGTGGGAGGCATCTGCAGCGACTCCAGACCTGAAACAAGACGGTTAACTGATGAAGGAAGGAAAATCTATGCTTCATATCAACGCTTGTTGCTGATAATAAAGTTAAAAATCGACTCCTGAATCAACTTTTTCGAGGTCAGTATGAGGTATTTAAACAAACAGCCTGCAGGGGTCATTGTAGCATCAGATCTCTGACATGCAACAGCAAGAGGAAGAAGAAGAGGAAGAGAGGAAACAATTCTGACCTTTGGGTGAAAGATTGAGAAACTGGTCGACTTCGTGAGGCTCCAGTTTGATCTGCGGGATAATATTCTCCTCTTTTATCTAAAAAAACAGAGATAAGAAACATTAAAAACGACCAAATACATCAGCTCCCATCATCAGCATCAGTCCCCGAGCTCTCACCTTGATGCCTTTGCTCTGGTTGTGGCTGTTGATCGTGGTCTGAGTCGGGGTGGCGGCGGTGGCGGCGGCTGCAGGGGCCACGGCGGTCGGGCTCTCTGTTGTTTGGGAGCCCAGAGAGAGGCAGAGGGTGGGGAGGAGGGAAGGAGTCTCACACAGGAGGCTGTCGATGGCTTCGTCCTGCTCCATGGGCCACTCGGATGAATCCACGTCAGACTCTGCGACAGCAAGGACTCCCGTTAGTGATCTGAACCTGACGTCATTCATTCGAACTCATCCTGTTCGGTTACTGCTCTCACCTGCGTCGCTGCCTTGCTCTCCGGCGAGGTGCGACAGGGGCGACTGCGGCCGGCTGTCGCCGCACAGCGAGTAGCTGTGCTCGGCCGTGATGTGCGGGGGGAGAGGGGACGACGGGGACAGGTCGCCTCCGTCCTCGCCCTCCATGGCTTCGACGCCGCCTCGCACTCCGGACAGGAAGGGGTCGCTGAGGAGCTGGCCCAGCAAAGCATCCTGGGAGAGGTCGTCGAGGAGCTCGGAGAAGTGCTGCGCAAAGAAAGAAGGAAAGATCTTCAGCAGGGGAGCATAAAATATCAATGTGAGGGAGGAGACAGACAGATAATTATATAAAACCACAAAGCAGAGACGAAAACAGCCGGGCTGTAATTAGAGGGAGCTAAATTTTTAACTGCCACCTCCCCTTTAGGTTCCCCCTCCGGGAGAACAATAAAGAAACCAATTTAAAACTTGTAAAATTTAACTGAAGACCCATCCAGTCATTGTTTCTCCTGCTGTGTGTGATTCTCAGTGTGGCGACACATTTACAAAACAGAAGTTAACAGACCAGCCCTCCTCCTCCTCCTCCTCCTCCTCCACCTACAGCCCCCTTAATCCTACTCTTTCATCCCCCCTTCATCTTTTCCTCCTCCTTCACCACATTCCTGCACCTCTCAACAAGGTGAGCGCCTGCGTGGATCTTCCACAGCGTTCAGGTGTTGTGACTAAACAAAAAGGCGGCCAAAGCAAAGCCAAAGCCGGCGATGTGATGATCACACATCCTCCTGTACGAGTGTTTAGCAAATCATCACCAGCTTAAAATCTGACCCGAGGCTGCAATTAACAAATATTTTCTTTATAGATTCACCTGCAGATTCTTTCTCAGGTGGTCGACTGATCCACAAAATGTTGTACCTGAACATTTACAGTTTACAATGATATAAAACAATGTAGTTTACCTTCCTTATACTTTGAAAAGAGGAGATGAAGCAGTTTGCTGTGTTGGTAATCAAGAGAAATAATATTTGAAACAGTTGACTTTTATTAGAAATAAGTCAACTTTGGTGCTTTTTGTGGCTCTTTTGTAATACAACAATTTAAAAAAAACGTATAATAAAAGTTGTGTTAACTAATCATTGGATCAGTTTAAGTTGTAAAATAATATAAAATATTCAAAACAAGACCGGCATGACTTAAACCATACACAGAAATGCATTATTTTATTTGTTTTTTATTATTTTACGTAAGGTACAGCAAGTGTGTATTCTCATATCAACTTTATTTCTTCATATGTTGTGTTATATGTGTTATATTATTGTTATATATGCATTTAAAATCTAAATTTAAGCTCAACGTCTGTTATTTCACGAATAAAGTTTGAAGAAAACAATAAATCCAGGTATTTATTTCACGAATAAAGTTTGAAGAAAACAATAAATCCAGGTATACAAGTCGGTGGTTAAATATAAAAAGCATGTGCACACATACAGTACTTTTATATAATTTATCCAGATGTTCATATTGTCATTTATTATGTCACTCCCTAAATAGTTTTGTCATCACTGAACCTCCGTACATGGGCTCTAAAATGTGGTTAACACAATGTAAATGACACATTTTGTGCCTCATTCTAGTTTAATACAGTCATTTAATTGATGTATTCATTAGTTTTAGACTCCAGTGTATATATTTGTCTACATTCACATAAAAACTACAAAACTTTTTTCTTTTTGTAGTCCTGTCCTCACTCGAACTCGACTTCTGACGCAACTTTTAGCTGCTCAACTTCTGTTGCCGGGCAGAACGCAGCAGAGCGCGTCCAATGGAATATTATGCACGTCTAGGGCTCAGCCAATGAGAAGCAAATAAACAATTTAAATTAAACACACATGGAAGCTGTTTGCTCGTGGAAGAATTAAAAAGGTTACATGTGCAGTTCAGATCAAAGTAAAAAAAAAAAAAAAAAAGATGGAGCGACAGACGACAGAGGGACGGCGAAGTGAGAGTGAAATCAAGATGGAGGAGAGGAAGAAAGGGGGAAACAGGAGGAGGGTGAACGGCCGAACGCCAACCATGTGGCTTCAATTACAGACGGAAAGAGACGACACACTCACACACACACACAAAGAAATGACCTCTTCGCTCCATAAACACCCAGCGTGCTCCAGCCGCCGTATGCTGCCCTAAATGGCCTGGTTTCAGGCCTCGGTGTGGGTGAAGCAAACACCGACAGCATACCGTGAATCCACTCAACAGGAGGCGGGCGGGTGGAGAAGGAAGGCAAATATTTACACACATTCATCCACCTTCCTTCTTGCCATGATATAGATACACGTTAAAGTCTGTAGATGCCAGAACCCATCACGCTATAGGCAAACATTTACAGAAAGTTTCCAACACTTTAACCACCCGACATATCCCGGTAACCACATCACCACGGTTACCAAGAGCCATCGCATACGTCAGACAGGCGGTGATGTTATTACAGCTCTTCAGATCTTAAAGCACGCACACAGACTGTTGTGATGATGATAGTAATTATCACGTCAGCTCAAATGAATAAAATACCGGTTGCTGTTGTGTCTCCTGGAAGAAAATGTTAAAAAATGTCAAGTTAAACTCCTCTAAAATGTTTTTGCACGACACAAGCGTAAGTCAATCAATCATTCTTCAAAGAATTTAATATATACACAGGAGAAATACTTTGATTTAATGTAAAGTGACTGTTTGATCGATAATGTCAAGCTTTTATTTAACGTAGTTTACCTTCCTTATACTTTGAAAAGAGGAGATGAAGCAGTTTGCTGTGTCGGTAATCAAGAAAAATAATATTTTATCCTCAGAAGTTGACTTTTATTAGAAATAAGTCAACTTTGGTGCTTTTTGTGGCTCTTTAGTCAACAACAATTTAAAAAAGTATAATAAAAGTTGTGTTAACTAATCATTGGATCAGTTTAAGTTGTAAAATAATATAAAATATTCAAAACAAGACCGGCATAAATTAAACCATACACAGAAATGCATTATTTTATTTGTTTTTTTTTATTATTTTATGTAAGGTACAGCAAGTGTGTATTCTCATATCAACCTTTTATTTCTCATAGCTGAACAAACTTTATTGTTCATTCATATGTTGTGTTATATATGCATTTAAAATCTAAATTTAAACTCAACATCTGTTATTTCATGAATAAAGTTTGAAGAAAACAATAAATCCAGGTATACAAGTGAATGGTTAAATATAAAAAGCATGTGCACACATACAATACTTGCATTTATCCAGATGTTCATGTTGTCAACCTTTTCGCCGAGACGTCGGTCTCTAAATTCACGGACATTTCTATCGACCTTGTGACCAACAGCTTGCAAGATTTGAAGTTAAATATGTAGTAAGATATCATCCTAACCGAAGCTTAAGGAGCATTTCATACAAACCTAGATATAAAAAAATAAAGATAAATAATAAATATAACAAAGAATTGTTGATGTAATGTAGAGCTAAGGTACTTTTAGTGTGTAATATGGAAAAATGCTTCCAAGCAGCATCCAGGACCAGTCGCTACACAGTGAATTGTGATTATTTTTAATATAATATATTATTTTAAGGGATTACAGCGCTCAGATTTCATAATAGTATGAAATACTTCTTGGTCTTGGAAAGTAACACTGAGTTACTACTGTACTTGGAAAGATACCAGAAATATTCTGCTGCATGATTATAAATTTAAATGACTGTTAAATATTGATGATAAGCTGCTACTTTTATCTATCAAAGCCTGTAAAATAACTAAATATATAATGTAATTTTGTAGTATTTACCCTGATTTCTATAGTATCTATGTTTATATGTGGTGTTTTGTAGTAGTTGAATGACTTTCTATCAATTCAAATGTAAGTTAACTGAATTATTTTAGTATTTGCTGGTCCATGTACAGATTAAAGACAGGAGAAAGCATTATGGTGGTAAAAGAAGAACAGGGTGTAGGCGTAATTACACACAGAACCCACGTTTTGTGGGTTCAAACCAGATTCATGCGACCTTTGACCTCGCCCTTGTCTCTCTATGACTCTGAATCACCTCAAATCTTGGATTAAACACAAAATGAGGGCACAGAAAGAAAATGAAGCCTCATTTTGTTTAAGGGAAGGAAATGGGAGAGGTCCAACTTCATGACTACAGGACCACACCAAAGCCGCATAGTGAGGATTTATATGCTCCCTGTCATTTCTGCAGTGGGAGTGTGTGGTTGTGGCTGTGAGTCTGCATGAAAGGGGGGAAAAAATGCGAAGCAGGGCAGTAGGACGGGCTGCAGGATCGGTCGCTGGTCGGGTGTAACTCATCACACACACAACAGAAACCTCTTTGTCTCTGCAGCCAAACAGAGAGGTGTCATTTAGAGCCAACTGTAACTTGACGCTCTCCAGCTGGAAAACCTCCAGAGTCGAAGCCTAAATGGGAAAAAACTGGGAGTTTAAACTGGAACTGGGGCAAGAATCAGTAGGTCATACTCTGAAGGAGAGGCGGCGATAACAAAGAGGCTTTTCTCATATTTTTCTGAATAGCGTTCTCGCCTGTAACACAAATCGAAACGGGCGGAGAACATCGCTGAAAGTGCAGATTGTAATCTTTTAATGAAGCCACAATGAAGTCTGAAGTCTGTGTACAACGCAGAGAGGTTATCTCTCCAGTTCTGTGCGTGGAAATCCTGTGTCATCCAAAAAGAGACAGAGGCTTAGCTACGATTTGAATATGTCTGATATTAATCAAATCACAGGAATACTGACGAAGAGAAGACTCCAAACTAGGTCAGAAAAGTTTGCTAAACTCACATAAAACCAGAGCATGAAGAAGTCCGACGAGGAACCATCCGACTTTTTCCCAACAAAGACGTCCTAAACTGCTCCTAAATTCATTTTTTGTGACCTCCAACCTGATTTAATTGGTCAGAATCGATAACTCATAACGTTTTGGCTACGTAGCGGATGGGTAAGGACCACTGGCCTTGTGAAGATGAGCGTAACGGCTGTCCTCATGTTGAGACAATGGAAGTATTCAAGACAAAGCTCAGGCTAATAAGAACATGGTTAGACTCGCAGCTATTCGGCACCTGATGATGGTGCTAGATGAAAAGTTAAGTTCACCAGTCTTCTTACTAATTCATCCCCAGGGGGACATGAACGTGTGCAGCAAATGTCATGCCAATCCATTCGATAGTTGTCGAGATATTTCACCCAAAATCAGAAACGTCAACGTCATGAAAAACATTAAAATAAGTAGGGTTCATGGTCTGGGGAGCATGCACATTGTACAATTTTCTGCAACACAATGCACAACGAAAGTGCTTAGAAGACAAAGCTCAGGCTAATGAGAACATGGTTAGACTCGCAGCTATTCGGCACCTGATGATGGCGCTAGATGAAAAGTTAAGTTCACCAGTCTTCTTACAATTCATCCTCAGGGGGGCATGAACGTGTGCACCAAATGTCATGCCAATCCATCCGATAGTTGTCGAGATATTTCACCCAAAATCAGAAACGTCAACATCATGGAAAACATCAAAATAAGTAGGGTTCATCCTCTGGGGAGCATGCACATTGTGCCATTTTCTTTCAACACAATGCACAACGAAAGTGCTTAGAAGACGGTGAAACAAACAAGTTAACTCTCCTAAAAATCTAGATAACAGCTCGAGCAGCGAGTAATGACTTGAACGTCGCAGTAAAAGCCTCGACAGCTGTGTTGATCACCAGTTAGTGGCTGAATTAGCGGGAGTGGGAAAGGGGGAGTTGGGTGAGGAATGTCCTCTGAGGTCTGTAATCCATCTGCGCAGTCGGATATGCGTCTGTTTTAACCCTTAATGAACCAGACGTTTCAGGAAAGTTCGGTGATGTAACAAGTTCAAACCAGATGTCAAAGTGTACACTGACAGTGCCGAAGACACCCACTCAGGCCCAAGGGTCACCTCCCAGCGGTGTGTGTGTGTTAGAGTGTGTGTACCTTGCCCTGGACTCATCTGTGTGTACCTTTGCTTGATGAGAACACACAGCTTGCAAAAACACTAATAAAGGACACACACACTCTCACACGTGAGTTATGTCGAGATAATCTCGATGACTCATTTGTTTGGTTTGGATCCAGGTTGTAGACTTACACAAGCCGCTCGACTATCACTGCTTATCCGGTTATGATTGGACACGTATTGGTGATAAAGTTTAAAGAGCTATCAAACAGACAAACACTTCATACATCTCCATAAATCAGAAACTCAGACGCTCCTTATAGCTGCAGAACTTGCCTGAGAAAAATCACATTTTAAAGATTTCTCCGGTATCAAGTTGATCCGGTGAAAGTTGTCCACACGTGCATGGATACACTGCAAACGCGACCTGCTGAGAGCAAATTCGACGAACTTTTCATGATGCCTAAATGTAAACGAACGATGTCAATAAGTCATTAGAGCTCAGGAGTCTCAAGAGTTATAAGTAATCTTTAATTATGAATGAAAATAACTCATTAATGAAGGTTTCTTTGAATAATTCAAGTCTGCGGTTTTAAATTTTAATAAGTTGTTAACGTGTAAATCTGGTCCAGATGTTTTGCAGCTCTTCTCCAGATGATCACAGGTTAAACTGAGTTCAAGATTTTATTCATCCCTCTGTTGTGCAGCAGTTGCAGTAAAAAAGTAAGAATGCATGCAAATATAAAATATCAATAAACTACGGCACAGATCATAAACTGCTCATATCTGAAGCTGCTTCTGAGTTGCATATAGATATGAGAGGTGGCATACAGCTTGTCAACTTATATAAAGCGTCTAATCTAAGGTACAGGTGAGCACGTGTACTGATGGAGGAGGATGAATAACAGCCACAACCTCAAACGTTCTTTTTAATAGTTTATAACTGATCTATAAAACATTAGTAAACGGTTTATTAAATGTTAGTTTCTGCTGCCTTATATTGTTGTTTTATCAGATTTTCTTCTTTAAAACTGTCTTACACTCGAGCTCCATGACATAAAATACCCAAAGCCTGCACCGAGAAGACGAATGCATGTATAATATAACCTCATATTCAAAGACAGACGAGGAAACAAACAAACATTTTCCCAGCAGAGGAAGAGAAACAAGCCTGCGTACTAAAATAAAAAACCCAGTTTCAGTTTCAGTTTTGTTGCCGGAGGCCTGAATTGAATATTTTATTTCAAAGAACATGAAACAAGGAAAGTCCAACAATGCCCGACTTGGTTGAGAGCTTTGCTCGCTGGTATTTTGGCACAGGACGGGAAAGTGTTTTTCATTCTTTGACCTCGCTTTCCCACCGGGTAAGTAAGGTTCCCGTACAGTCCAGTTCCTCTTCCTTCTAAGAAAATATCCACATTCTGGCCCTCTGGTGAAATTCCCAAAACACTTGAAGATAAAAGCAGCACAACATTTGCATATTTGAACCTCAGTTACTGCGTCTTCTTAGCCCAGCATTCATGAGAGAGTGAAAACCGGTACATCCCACTCCTGCAGCTGCAGCAAGTATCTGCTGGAATGCTAACAATGCGTGCGAGCTGTTTTAACGCTCAGCTGAAGAACATTTATCCACAGACAGCGGGAGTTCCTTCACCGGCTCTTAACGCGACCAACGCTCATCGATAACTTCAAGTGCAACAAAAGTTCTGGTGGTTTGCACGGCCGAGGTTTCAAACATCAAACATGTCTGCAGCTTTTGGCCTAAACTAACAATTTTTTAATCCAAAAAAAATCTTTCACGTGCCAACATGAAGCTTATCCTCATATCTCATTGTTTGAATAGTCACACTACATGTTGTTGCAAGTCATCAGCGAGTGTTTTGCCTGTCAGACTTTGCTTAGATTTGGTCATTTTTTCCTCTTAGTTAAGATGTTTCTACCATGAGTAAGTAGTCTGCATAGTTAAATGTTTCCCCTTATGGTTGGTTTTAATCAGACGTCTGCACAGGGTGTTTTATTTTGAAACTTTTGGTGGAATCACAATCATTGTCTAGAGCAGGGGTCCCCAAACTTTTTTCGGTGCGGGCCACATCAACTTGCCTTTCTATGATGGGGGGCTGGGGTCAGTCTATAACCGGAAATAATATCAGTCCCACCAGGAGTTCGCAGCCTTTTTTGAAATAGTTGCAGCCTAAAATCCCTGATGTTGCATGAGATTTTCCAAAAAACTGCGGTGAAAGTTGCTTTTTATATTTTTGTTGCGATTTTGTTGCGGGAGGAAGTAAAAGTTGCGATAAGCTGCGATTCGACAGTCGCGGAGAGGGCGCAGCGAGCACGAAGTCCACGGCCCCGGGAAGTGGCGAGGTCCGGGCAGGAGGGTGCCTTCACCTTCGTAAATAAGGTAGGTTTTAATTAGAATGCCAAGCTTAATCATTAAGTGTGGATATTTCATAATAGGAAAATGCAATTTTAAAAAAAGGCCATGATTAGAGGGATTGTTTGGGATCGTTAAGTGGGCCGGATGTGGCCCACGGGCCATAGTTTGGAGACCCCTGGTCTAGAGTGGCATTGGTAACCATTAGCTTTGGCAGAAACAAGAACACGTCAGTCGTGGGATCAGCCATAAGAAATAACAACGTGTTGGATTTAGTGGCATCTAACGGTGTAGTTGCTGAGCGCAACCCCCTCGCTTCTCCCTGTATGCAGACATTACGATTCAACCTCTGGAGAATGTCTGGACCAACAAACCAGCTCACATCAACCTTCCAAGAGCAACAAGCACGTATAAAAATAAGTTCGCTGCTCGTACGTTGTGATAAAACCCGACACAAATCTCTTTAAAACAACCTTTAGATCTTTGCCAGGTTTCAGCCGATCAGACAGCCAACAGGACTTTATCATTTATCACGGAGACAGCACCGAGAGTCGAGGGCGGTACGCCGTCCTCGCCTCGGCATTGTCATTGTGCCAGCACGAGAAGACGAATCACAGGCCTCCCAGGGCTGCAGCTATCTGGCTCTTATCTGCGGGATAAGGAGGCGAGCCCAGAACCGAGGCCTCATGTCTGGACTGTGTAGGAGTGCTTTGCAGGGGTGTAGCTTCATGTGTGACATCACTGGCTGGGCAGACACACAAACACACATCTGTCTGATTGACTTCATTCGTTCCGTAATGTGCGATGAAGAACAAGCCAAAAAAAAAGACCTCCCTCCGTAACATATGCTCTCGTTCCGAGGGGGGCGAGTACAACTCACACACTGCCTGACCCAGATTAGAGACACCGATCCCGGCTTGTTTTACTAAACCTTTCTCACGGGCGGACCAGGAAAACACAGAGCAGTCACGGAAAGGAAGAAAAGATTAAAGCCGGCTTCTTATTCAGGGTGAAATGTTGAGTTTAGTATCACGTAAAAAAACAAACTTTCTGGTTTCTTTCTTTAATGTTGCCCACACCTATTCCTGCTAAACACTGAGGTGGAACGTCCTCCACCCAAACCTTGAGTTTCTTCTCCGGGTCAGAGAACAGATAGTTGGAGGAGCCAAAGAAAGACTAAAATATATATTTAACATCAGATATTAACCAGTTGTTGTCAACATTTGCTAGTGTTCAATATGCCTGATTAAAGTTGAGCAAAATGTCTTTGTGCGTTGAGTTTAAAGCTCCCGAACATGCAAAAATATCATCTTATATCTCGACCCTTTCTCAAAACTAAAGTGTGATGGGGGTGGAGTGATGGTTAAGGGATGTAAACAACAGGATGTGAGAGAGAATAACAGCAGGCGTGACATCCAGCAGGGCTGCAAGTGTTTACCCTCCAACCACAGGCGAGGACAGGAATACACATACATAAACAAACCAACCCAATCACAGCTGATCCATTAGAAACCAGTTTCCAGACCTAAACGTCCGTTTCCTGATTTAACGCCTCCATTCAGTCTCATTAATGTTTCACGCTCCGATAGAAAGGAGGACGGCAGGAAACGCGTTAAAAATAGGAAGTGCTAAAGAAGAGACGTCGACTCCGCTGAGCAGTAAAACATCCCGAGTCAAAGTTCAAAGCTGTGAGTCAGCCCGCTGCGCTGATATGAGCGTGCACGAGAGTGTGTGTGTGTGTGTGTGTGTGTGTGTGTGTGTGTGTGTGCTGATGATTAAGACAAACAGACTCGGAGGATGACAAATGGAAAACAGTCTCGTTTTTTCCTCTCCAAGAGGGTCCCCCTTTCTTGTAAAATCCACCCCCGTCTGATTTTTGGAGCTTCCCAAAGGTCTAAAATACAACCACACACACACACACACACACACACACACACACACACACTGAGTAACACACACACACACACAGACATTGACACAAACTTTCCAGCCTTGCTCTGTCACACTGACCGATCACCGAGTACAACCCCCACTCTTCCCACAAACATCCAAACACACACTGACCCTCCAGATGTTGCACAATAACGTCATCACGGTTGGAAACATCTAAACTACATATAAAAAAACAAACAAACAACAAACTCGTATTATCTGTGCGTTAAAGCCTGATTCTTCCCTCGGTGCCACGGAGCTCCACTGTCGTCCAAAAACTATTAAAAAACGTTAGAATGAGTCACACTGTTGCCCTCGGTGACATGTTCCTTTATAACCATGAACACACACCCACACACACACACACACACACACACACACAGTGTAGTTTATCTTGACTCGATCCCAAACACACTGTCCTGCTGCCAGGAACGCTCACTGCACATGTGGATTCATCCGCGAGGTAAAATAGTCCCACAACAAATGTTTGAGTGACATTTAGTCCGACAGATAACCGTCAGTAAAAAACAAGTTTTTGTGCAGATTAAACAAACAAGAAATAAAGTTTTAACTAGTGTACTTCTAACCTGCTGCTCCTTTATAGCACCTCCTTGTCAGACAAGAGGTATTACAACATCGAGTCTGAACCGGCGTGCTTGAGACTGACGTGATGCTGATAAAATGTTTGTAATGTGACATTTAAATCAGTTTTTAACCTCTTATTATCTTTCTGTAATATAATCAGCCAACACGGGTAAGAAATCCTTGACGTGGTTAGAAAGAAATGCAAAGTTGCACATCTGGATTTCTGTGAAATCTTGGAAACGGTGGAAGATTTTTGGGGGGATTTAAATCCCCCAGTTTCAGAGTGTGATCCCACTATGGTAAATACGGACAGCTGTACACGGGATTATATAACTTATGATCAAAAACTTAGCGAGTCGTCTGTCTTTCAGCCTTTTATTTCAGCATCAACGTGATTTAAAATCTGTCGTTTTATGGTAGAAAAGTTACACAATGTAACTTAAACGTTGGCAGAACTCCATCAAACCGATGTTTGGTTCGACTCCGCTTCCTGTCCACAAACACAGCTGTCTTCTAACGTCTCTCATCCCGAGTGTGTCTGCTCGTTATAAACTGGGTCAACACACACACACATAACTTTTTCCATCTATCACACACACACACACACACACTCGTGAACTCCCTCACCCGTCGACAATGAGAGTTTTTCCAGCTTTCCTCTTTCAGCTTTTTTAAATGTTCTCCCTCTTTTCCATCCTTCCTCTCTAGTTTAAATCCCTTCTGTCTGTCTTGGAGTAAGAGTTTATTTCTTCTCTCTTCTCTTCTCTTGTGTGCTTTGACTTATTTGCAGGATCATCCCAAGAGATGATGCATCTATCCCCTTTCTTCACCTCCTGCTGGATTCCTGGTAAAAACTGGGTCAGTGCCGGTCTTGTTGAGGGCCCCATAGAGAGCGTTTTAATCTCTGGAAAAAGGCAAACACTCCGGGAAACTTGTTTGGGCGCGCCACTGACTTTAATTCCTCTGGTAAAGCGAGTGAAGCTGTCTGGGGCGGACGCCTGCCAAGTAGAAACACGCTTTGCTGTCAAGTTGTTCATGTCTCATCAAATTAAAAAGGTTGAAGTCAGAGAAAGGTGTGATGGAGTGAGGAATGCAAAGACATGAGCCAAGTGTGGTTTGAGCTGTGTATGAAGTTTGGGTTTGGCAGGATTGGTCCAATATCAGCGTTCTTGTCTGGCAATCATCTAATTGCCAAACTCATGTTGTAAATAACAAGCTGTAAAACGTTCAGCATCAGATATTCTGCAACTGCAAGTGCAGACACTTCCCCAAAGTGGAGTTGATTCTCCACCCTAAAATCCTAAAAGATGTAATCGACCTGGAGATCCGATCCTAAGCTCTGAAGGACTTATCTTCCTTGACAAACTCTGCCAAACATTGCTCAAGTTTTGTTTTGATCTCTAATTAAAAAACTCATCTGAACTTGTTGGAAATTCTGGAGAAATTTTGGTGAAACGTGAAAGGATAAAGAACAGAGCGCCTGACTCATTTCACACAGACTCTGTGGGTGTAATTGCAAGAAAGAAAGAAGGGTCGGGTTTGTTTTATTAGTATTATCTTGAGTTTCATTGGAGAGTTTGAGCTCCTTGGTCTGGAGTTTTAGTGTCTTAAGTGTCTTATATGTTAAGAAACCAGATAGTGATTAGCCTAAAAAGTTTGTTCACTCCTGCGGCGTGATTTGATGACTCAAAGTTAGATTTTTATTTAGACTTAAAGCTGCACTAAAGGTGTCACTTGTAGTGATGAACCAACAGAGGATTATCACCTGAATCTGCAGCTCCCCTTTTAACACCTTTCAGCTTATTGTTTTGGTTTGAGGCCCACAAATCGACTTGTTCCGGTTCAGTCTCATTCCTCTAAAAGCTCTAAAAGACCCCTCCTGTACACAACCTGTCCAGCACCAAACAGCATGCAGACATAGCTGGTGAACAAGAGGGTTCGAAAAGTTCGATATTATACTCAAAAATTGGAGGTGGAGACCAAAAACGGAGCTAAAAGAGACAAATCTAAAAGATTCTGGATGCAAAATGTGTTTTTGTGTCCTTAAAAAGTCTTTGCTTGTGTCCAAATAAAGAAAAACTTTTTTTTTTACAACACAAGACACATCTATTAGTCAACACAGATGAATTATTCAGATCTGCAGTAGTTGCACGAAGAGAAAGAAAGGATTAGAGTCGGGAGAGAAGTGGGAGCTGTGGAGACGTTTCTGGCATTTTGGACAGGAGCCGACTCGTCCCAACTCTCAGCTCACCCTGGAGGAGGGGACGGATGGAGGAGGAGGAGGAGGACAAGGAGGGCTGAAACGAGGGGTGAAAGGTTGCTAGTTGGAAGCAGAAGTCAGGATATGAGCTTAAAAGATCCATAAAAAACCTTCAAAGTGGAGTTTGTCTCGTAGCTCATACACCTTACTGTTTAATAAGCAGTTTACAGGCTTTAAACACTTTGATGTCTGCAACACTAGAAACCGAATATACTGAAATTTTGTTGATTCTACAACTTTAAATCCTATAAAAGTGGATTTTCTTTTAATTTCTGACGGGAAAAAAGTAAGCATGAGCAGCCAGTTCGCTGCATCTCTTTATAAAACTGCTCCCAGGCTCATTTTAGAGTTGGGTGTATAAGCTACTCACATGGATATTAAACCCACGCCCTGCCCTAACCACCACATACACAAGCTCACACACGGCCATTTAAAAAACCCTTCATGGTGCCTGAAGCAGAACCAGAGGGGGGCGTATGGAGGGGGGCCCGAAAAATGCCGAAAAGAGTCCAAGACAGACAGACAGGGGAGGTAAATTTAGCTTCACCCTCAGAGAACGAAGGCTCCTGTGGATTTTCCATAATGATCCCTCGCACACTCTGATTACTACCTTCGCTTTGCTCTCAAATGGCTTCCTGCCTGCAGCACACTCGAGTCTTGAGTCCACTTTCAGAGTCAGGAGAGAAGTTGCATCAGAAGAAGGAGAGGAGGGGAAAACGTGTCCACCGTGTGCATGTGCACAACATCTGTAGACCTCTGTCACTTTCTAAAGCCAAGAGAGCTCAAGCCAACAAGGTGGCTCCAATTTAAGAAGTGCATCAGAGACAGATACTGTTAAATCTGCCAAATATTTCAGTCTGACCAGGCTGGAAAAACCTGGAAGCCTTGAGATCCGCTGAGACCCACAGCAGCAGTAGCAACCCTGAGGCCTTAGTTTAGCAGGTTTTAGCAGGTTTTTTATTCTTGAGCCGAAGTATTGGGGAAATTAAAATGTTGAGAAACATCCTGATCATGCACATGAACCACATTTATGACTCCATCGCTGTGTCTCAATTGACACGCTTACACTTTATGTTTTTTTAGCACATACTGTAAGTGTGTTCACACCGTCAGTCATATCAAAATGCATCGACTGTGCATTCAAAACAGTCGAGAAACCCTCAATGGTCTTCAATGGTCGCCCTTTTGGCTACGTAGCGAAAGAGAAGGGACAACCAGCATTGCGATAAAAGCTGAATATACAGATATAAGTTGTACATATGCATTATATTTATATTTAGACAGTCAAATGTTGGCACGCAGTTGCAAACTGGGCGAAGAAGATGCAGCGAAATGTTGTGATTGTCATTTCCAGTGAGCGCACAACAACCGTACTTAAATTGAGACAAACACTACAACTACTAACTAACTGAAACACTAGTGTAATACATAACATGGTGAATACCAAAATATACAAATGTAAGTTGTACAGATGGCAGTCAAATGTTGGCGTTAACTTTCCGCATTAGTGTTAATTTGTTGCGATTGTCATTTCCAGTAGTCGCACAGCAACCTTACTGGAATTGAGGCGACGCTACCCTGATGAAATTAACGCCCTACTCCAGGTAGGACGCCGTGTACTATATCGAAG
The DNA here is from genome assembly GCF_000972845.2 of Larimichthys crocea. NCBI lineage: Eukaryota > Metazoa > Chordata > Actinopteri > Sciaenidae > Larimichthys > Larimichthys crocea. Next base: position 3,566,677 of record NC_040030.1, on the reverse strand, counting down.
TGTATCCGGGTGAAGACGCATCGCATTAATCCGTCCAATAGATGCCAAGACATTTGACCAAAGTGTCAACCTGCGTGTTGGTGAAAATCCAAAGCAATCTGATAGTTGTTGAGATATTTGAGTGAAGGACCGACAGGCTGAGCGTGCTGCTCCACTCAATCTTTATTGTATATTTTATGTATCTTTGCATATCTTGCCTCCACGTTTAACTATTTGCATGGTTCACACTTTCATTCATAACCCGGCAACAGGATTCTCAAACACGCCTCGCCGTCGTTTTTCTGGGAAGGAGAATCAAACCTGTCGAGCGTCAAACAACCTGAAGATCCAGCGCCACACCTGCAGTAATAAGACACACTGTGTGCTTCATTACTACAAACAGGCGCGTTCCTTCAGCTAACAGATAAAGAGGCTCGTCTGGTTGTGATATTCAAAACTGGAACGTGAGCACAGACGACACCGACGACCTCTGATTGGCAATAAAACGCTGTGAAATCATGTCATCTTAATAAAACAAGGCCGCTGGCTGCTGGTGTGTGTGTGTTTGTATATGTGTGTGTGTGTGTGTGTGCACTAAATGACCGTGGACACATGCACCATTCAGAGAGAGCGAGCAGGATGCCCTGTCCCAACGGAGAACAGGCTCTGCACTGTGACCACATGGATCAACTTGTTGACACTCGACTGTGTGTGTGTGTGTGTGTTGGATAAACTCTGTCCTGAGTGTGTGCCGAGCTGTCAAATAATCACCATGCATGTTAATAAAAGAGCTGGAGTTCGACTTATAGACAGAGATGAGTCTTTATCTGCAGGTATGCGAAATGTGGGTTATGTAAGCAGACACATAGCTCGAAAGCCCCGGAGCATGTGCAGAGCAAATATACTCTTTTCAACTGCATGTCAGTCTGAGTACACCATGTGCTGAGCGCCACGCCAAATCTTACAAAAGAAAGTGCAGGAAATAGCATTTAAAGGCCACTCTCTCTTTTTTTCCAGAACTGTCTGACAGAAATGTGATCCCCGTGTCATTTTCCTTCCCTCTTTGCATGCAGCTGACCTTTATATTTGATTAAAAACCCCTCCATTATAACACATTTACATGCATATAACTGATATCGTAGCTGTCTATGGCAGCCAGTACAAACAAATTCAGCTTGAGAAACCTTTCACACGAGCTCGTGTGTCTCAGATTGTTGTTTTATGTGTAAAACTTGTAGTTAAAGAGACTAGATATTTAGATAATTAGTAATTATTGTAATTAACTTTTATTTGGGTAAACCATGACTCAACTGTTTTTGGTTTAGTCTTGTTGCCCTAAAAAAGCTCTAAAAACAGAATATACACATCTGCCCAGCACCAAATAGCGGACAGAGAAATCTAGCGACTAGATGGTGAATATAGTCGAACATTTAGCAGCTATAGAGCGAAATATTTTCCTCAGAAGTTGGTGGTTGAGACCAAAAACGGAGCTAAAAGTGACAAATCTAAAAGGTCCCGGATGCAAAAGGTGTTAGATTAATTCATATTTCATATTTTCAGATAACTTTTCTGAACAGCCCACAACATTAACAACATATTTAACTATGTTCCCTCTTATTATTGGTCATTACTTTATGATATAGGCACTATTAGTCTTCAACCCTGTTATGGACACAAATGGAAGTGTCTAAAATGTATTTGGAATTAAATCAACATTTTACAATTAATCAGATGTCCCTCATACTTATTCAATAAATAAAACAAAAAGAATAGTGGAGTATTTAGTTATAAAATAAAAAAGAATATAGAAATTTCACTCAGAATTTGGTGGTGGAGACCAAAAACAGAGCTAAAAGTGTCCATTTCTTAAAACCTTGCATACAGTGACTTTTTTTTCCTTTTCTACAGAAGGCACATCTATCAGTCAGTGTAGATGAATTATCCAGATCTACAGTGAAGACAAGTTTCCTAAATGCAAACGCAGACATTTGGTCAAACCAATAAATACTCAGACACCAGCTGTGTCTGAATTTACGTTGATTAACCCTTTAAAAAAATCATCAGTACAGTTAAATCGTGACCAAAACACCACAATCAACTGCAGTGACACGATCTTGGAAAGAAACACCGTCATCTGTTGTTAATCAGTTACGTTATATGAATTCCTTGCATTACTGTCATGTTAGGTATGAACAATTACGTACGTCCCTGAAATAGAATTACGTCACAGAAACATCTAATATCGCTTCACGACAACGCCAAAAAGGAGTGTTTTGTTGTTGTTGAGCAGAAATAAAAGAAGACTCCACCTTCAAACCGCTACAATGTTCCAATCCTAAAACCTGCAGAACTTGATCATGATATGACCTCTCATTCAGCCGAGACGGAGGGAAGTGGGAGGGACCTCTGGCTGATGAGAAAAGCAGGCGTTTGAAGGTTGACGGTCCCACACATGCTACCTACTGAGAGGGTTTGCATTGTTGTGAGGAATCCCATGTCAACAAACCCCCGGAGAGAGAAAGCGAGAGTGAGATTCGACCCAACACAAAGACCCCAGTCTGCTTCTCGAACTGCCCAAGATTCAAACACTGCAGGCTTGTTGGTCTTCACATTCATGCATCCCCCACCCTTCACGCACACACACATACTATTCATGCTTTACTATATATAGAATATTCACCTCTTAAACACAACCTGGTCTTTGTGTGCCGTAGGTAGGGAGTGTCGAGGTTTGAATCGCGTCGTATCATCGCACCACTTGTGTTTCTCGCCCCATCAGACTTTGCCTAATTAATATAATGTCGTGACAGCTGAGAAAAATGGTGGATGAAACTACGAGAATAAGTGCAACGGATCCTTTAAAAGGCGAAAAGATTATATTGTTAGGTTTGCAAGAGCAAATTTTAATCTGATGATCATTTTCTTGATTAATCGATTAGTTGTTTGGAGGTGACGTCTTCAAATATCTTGTTTTGTCCAAAACCCAAAGAGCTTCAGTTTAATGAGGAAACAAGAAAATATTCAAATTGAGAATTTTCTTTAAAAAATTACTCAAAACAGTAGTTGCACATACGGTACTATCTACTCTTCTTGTCTCTTTAAAGTCGCTGTAGCTGTTCAGAGACTTTTCATGCAAACATCAGTTTGTAGAGGATCCCACGTCTTCCTGAGCGGACATCCTGGAACGCATCAGAAGTCGAGAATACTCATAAGTATCGACTTGAAATCAGAGAATTTGGATCGCTTTGCTGCAGGCATCCATGCGTTTTCCGAAGTAGACGCTTTTGGCAGGAAGTAAAGTCGAAAGATTGTACGTGAGTAAACGTAGTTATGCATCTTTTCTGGCTGTTTAGTGAATCATCTTCTGAGGCCCTGTGGGTTATTTGTCTTTCTTTGTGCTCATGACTTAATGTAATGTCGCTCAGCAGGTAAATCTAATACCAAAGCAGCTGCAGCACGCAGCTCTGATCTACTATCTGCTGGTATTCGACAGGAATTGTAGCCTCGGGATTCATTTAAAGGACCTACATTCACAGCTCTGAAGCTTTAGCAACACAAGTCTTTACCTGCCTGTAGACGAATCAAACACCACAGCCTCTGTGTGTGTGTGTGTGTGTGTGTGTGTGTGTGTGTGTGTGTGTGTGTGTGTGTTTTGTCTCAGGGCTCAGTAGGCCTCTGTGGTGTCTGATTCCCATCCTGCAGGCCAGCTGGATTTTTTCCTGTAAACCCAAACGCCGCTCCTCCCATCGTCTCCACACACAAACACACACTCTTGTGCACACACACACTGACACACACACACACACACACACAAGAGTCTCTGTCTCACTCTCTCCGTCTCACACACTCTCCTCTCGGCCCACTGAGACACACATATGGCTGCAACACACACTTCAAGTTACATAACTGAAGGCGAAAGGCCATTTTAAAGCCGGGTTCGTTTTCACTGAGGAGATGCTGCACGTCTGTTTGAACCATTTTTTAACTACAGTCTACCAACTTCTGCTTATATAGGTCACAAACAGCGGCACTATTGATTGAAATACTATCAAAAAAATATCAGACAATGAGTCACACACATCTTTAACTTTGTGTACGATCGCCCACGAGAATTACGGAACGCACACCACCAACTATTTCACTGAATTTGGTGAAACTGGAGAAAATGTTTTCTGGTTTTCCCTCTGACGTACCAGGCTGCCCCTGACTTGTGAGTTCAGAGCACTGAGAAGAAGAAGAAGAAGAAGAGGTTTTCAGGTCTGGAGGATGGGTCAGGAAAGCCAAGTGTCGTGCCAGAACCGGAGCTGGGCAAGCGAACAATGTAACAGAAAAGACGTAGACTGAAGAGGATGTTGATGTGAGGAGAAAAGTAGCGAGAAGTCACCAGGCGAGAGTAAATCTGGGAGCTGGTCTCAGCGGTTTCACCTCTTCGTTATCTTTCCTTGCATAACTGCTCTGTAGCACTAAATGGGAAATAACAGCAGTGATAAAGTCATTTACGACTGAAGAAATCGACTCGCTGGAGATAATTTAATCGTACATTTACGTTGATCTGCTTCTAATTTGGCCTCAGGGTCAAAACTCTGGACTATAGTTTTAAAGCGATGACACATTCTGAGTGACTCTTTTCTTTGTCGGAGATTAAAATGATGATTTAGATGTCTGCATATGTTGATTTATGTTGTTATAGCTTAAATTTATAAGACAAGAAGCACTCATCTGCACTAATCTGTTTTATTTTGAAGGTTTGAACCCAGAGGTTGCCACCACAGCTCAAAGACTTTCAGTACATTACTAACTATTCAAACATCGTCCTGAGCTCCAAACCTCTTTAATATTTTCATCATACCGACGTATGAACTGAGCTCCTCTCTTCATTTCCTCTGCACGATTTAAAATGTGCATATTTTCCATGAATGGAGAGTCCATTAGTGCCGGAGGGGCCTATAAAACTCTTGATTATAGATACATGCTGTTTCAGGGCCTCCACGTGAGCTTCAGTCAGATATCTAACAGCAGCATGGTGATTACTGACGGAAAAATGCAAACAGACTCAATGTACCTTGAAAAAGGCGTCCTAAGAAAGCATCAAACACAACTACGTACAACCACGTGTTTGATAAGTTATAACCTAGTCTGCATCTTCATCTTGTTTTGAGGACTTCTAAGGAACTTCTTATAGACATTTTTCACTATTTTTGACATTAAACTGAATAAATGATGATCTGTTTACTGCAATCCTAAAGCGAGTTCAGGTCCCTATACCTGTTGTTCACATCTTTAACTTGTTTTATCAGAATTTTGTCAAAGATTCTCGATTTCCAGCTCCTTTAAGTGTGACTATAATCTACTTTTGACAGTAAATTGAATATATTATTATCGATTATCAGTCCTGAAGTATGTTCAGTTCTCAAAACCCATTAATAACATCTTTAACTTGTTGTTTGTGTCATTACTTTTGGACAATTTTGTGCAAAAAAATGCCAAATAATCACTTAAGTGTGACTATATGATACTTTTTTGTGTTTTTTTTATGTTTTGGACTGCTGGTTGAACAAAATAAGACAATTTGAAGAGCTTATTTCAGATTCTGGTAACTTTTTATGGACAAAATCTGTAGGTACAGCCCTTAACTATGCCCTGAGAAACTTGTGAAGCACATTTTTCACTTTTTTATCAATTATCAGTCCTACAATGAATTTGTGTTCTCTATATGAGTTGCTTACATCTTTAACTTATTCGTGTGTCATAATTTTGCAGAAAAATGCCATTTCTATCTCTAAAACTGAATATATTTGAGGTTTTTCACTGCTGTTTGAACCAAATAAAACAATTTTAAGAATTAACTTGGGATTCTGGAAACTTCTGATGTCCAAAGAAAAAAATCTGAAGTTGCAACTTTAAACTTTAACCCTTAGACTAGTTGTCCCTCTGCTCGGTGCTCATATCTTTAAATTACTGATTTATGTGTTTAAAAGAAGAATAAGACAAAAAACTTGCATCACCTTGTTGGACCCCAAGGCTCAAGTGGAGAGCCGGGTACCACACACACACACACACACACACACACACATATATATATATATAAACACACACCAACCCTCCCCCTCATGTCAACTTCACCCTCAATCAAAGTGAGTTAAAGGTGATACAGAGCCAATCACGAGGCCCTGATCGATCACACACACTTCCTTTATTGGCCTCTGATCACCTCTGATCGATAACTTACATTGGTGTACAGCACACAGTCGATCTCCCCGGCCTCGGACAGCTCGCTCAGGTTCCTGTCCCAGTGTAGAAACGATTCACTACTATCCAGGATCTCCATGATTTCCTCCACACAGACTCTCTCTCTCTGTCTCGGGGTTTTGTTGCAGAGCAGTCCGACTTTAAACTCCAAACTCCGGCTCAGAACAAAACACAAAGTTCCCTGGAAGTTGTGCAGGAAGCGCTGCAGAAATAAAAAAGTGCGCTCAGAGGGGTGGAAGTGTGAGGAGGCTGCAGCACAGACTGAAGCTGAGGATGATGATGATGTTGTTGTTGTTGTTGTTGTTGTTGTTGTTGTTGTGTGTCACCTCCTCTCTGCTCTCAGGATCCACAGGCTGAACCCAGCAGCCTCTCTTTGCTTTTCTTTCCTCCTGCTGCTCCTCCTCACTGACCCAGACACACAGGAATGTGTGGGCGGAGCCAAACACACACACACACACACACACACACACGCACACACACACACACACACACACACACACAGAATAACATTAATAAGATGACAATTAATTAATCAACACATCCCATGAATTTATTAAAAATCAGCGCGGCTGTTCGTTTTAATGTGATATAACACAGTGTAAGGTTTGAAATGTGTCTCAGCTGTTTGTGACACTAATGTTAAATGCAGACATTCACACACTACTACCGGTTTGGAATTTCAAAATAAAACACTCATTGATGTAGAAGAAAATTGACAGTTTTAGAATTATATATTAGTATATATAAAAATGTTTTTTTTTACACCAAATGTGAATAAAACGTGGGAATAGCTTTTTGGTATATTTGATATTTAAGTATAAATTATTTCATTCATATAAAAATAAAATATTATTTTTTGTCGCTGTTGTGCACATTCCTCTGACACCGATTGTCAACATAAGAAAAAAATATTCTTCATATAATAACGATCCATTTTCTTCTATTTATTTGTAATTACCACACTTTATACTATACTACATATTTTAAATAGTGTAGTTGTATATTATATTTATATAGTACGTTCATATTTATTCATACAATGAAAGCTCTGTGTTTATATATACATATTTAGGCAATACAAATGTATTCTGTTTTGTTTTTTATTTTATTTATATCAATCCACCTTTTACTTACTATTGTATTCTATTGAATTTTATCCCATTATTTTATTTTTATTGTCTACATCTAACATATTTCCAACACATTTAGCCCCCACATATGACAAATAAAACATTTATTTATAATCTTTCCAGTTTCTTGTTATATATCATCATCGTGCTCTTAATTTGAAATCCACTTCAACCATTTCCGGTCTCACCCCGCTTCACTTCAGCTGAATCCACAGCCCCGCCCACACCCTAAGCGGGCTGTCCAATCAGATCACTCCTTTGTTTTAAAGCCCGTTCGAGCGTGCCCGTTGAGCCTCTAACTGACGGGCGACGCGGCCAATCAGGGAAGAGGTCGAGAATTCTGACGACCAATAAGTTAAAGCCAAGAATACCTTTGAGTTAAGCCCGCCCCTTCAGTGTCAGCCGCAGCCAATCAGCGTCCACGTATTAAAAACATTAAAAAAGCTAAAATAGTTAATTTAACTTTGATTAAAAACACGTTTATCTGTCATGAAACTCTAATTTATACAGATTTACTCTTATTTTAATGGGTTACTTGTACATAACGAGCTCTGTGAGTGAATTTAAGAACCAATCTGACTGTAGACGAACAAAAAGACAAATGTATCAAATGAATCTGGGGGGGAAACGAGGTGTATTATGATTTATAGGAGGCATTACAGAGAAAACGAAGCAGAAGAAGTGAGATGAAAACAAACCGTCACTGCTCAGGATGGAAATCAGAAACCAACGAGAGCGATAACAGCTGATGAGAAAGTGACAAAGCAGAAAACAGATAAATACAGACGGTAGAAAACAAACGTGAGCAGGAAAATAAAACTGCAGCGGAAACTGGAAACCTGGAAATTTGGATGCCAGAACAGAAGCTGGTAGAAGATTTTTATTCTCGTCAACAAAGCCCCATGAAAGCCTTTCGGAGGATGTGACTAACACTGGGTCTGTTTTTGGTCTTTGTGGAGAAGACAAACAAAAAATATTGAACATTAACAGACACTTCCTTTTTCCTTTTCATGAAGCTCGTGGTCAAAAAGCTGTCGTCACACGACGACGATGAAATTTCTTAACGTGCAAAGCGCAACAAGAACGCAGCACTCGAGATGTTTGCTGTCTGTCGAGAAAACATCCAGATAATCCAGTGAGTTTTTAAAGAGGTAACACTTAATCCTTTTAGAGACGATCTAGAAAAAATAAATTTGGACTTGGTTTTCTTTGTGAAATTAGAGAGATTACTTCAAAATAAAAGCCAGTGGAAACAAATCAGACTAAACAGGCTGAAGCACAAACTTTAAAATGTTCGTTACGGATCAAATCTGGCCACCACGCTCCTGAATCATATTCTTCCTCCTCCAGAAACATTTTTACAGAGCTCAGAGAGTTTGTCTGAGCTGATGCGACGAAGACAAACTACGACTTTTCTTGTCTATGATTTTCAACGAGCTGCTCTTAACAGAGCTACGACTGTCTTCAAACACAGTGAAATGTCTTTCACGGTATTTTTCTCCTTTCCAACATTATTCTCACGCGTGAAACTTGAGTAGTGATCTTTAAACGGCTATATACAAGAATCAAGGCGCCACAGATCGAACGTGACCCGCATCGCGGTATATTCTGTCTCCCCGGACTTCTCTTGCACGTGTCAGTTCCTTTACTTGGTGGCGTTCAGGTCCTCAGTCTTATTTTTTTTGTACAAACAGGAAAATACAAAAAGAAGTCGTCGTCTTGTTGTTGTTGGATGGAGACGGAGAGGAAAGTGATTCAGGTTCTGTCTCGGACGTTGTCGCTCAGGAAGACGATGTTGTCTGCAGAGCGGAGAAGAGGAAAAACCAAATCAGACACGAGAAGAATCTCCTAAACCTGATAATCTGTCGCACATAAAGAGAAGACGTGTGTTTGTTCTCCGACCTGCGATGATGGTGGTGGCCTGACGTCTCACTTGGTTCTTGTCCACATACTCGCCGTAGTCCAGTTTCCCCTCCACGAGAATCCTGGACCTGAACGAGAGGATCTGGATCAGGATCACGATTCACAAAGACATTTTAAATGTTCTTTTTAAGACGACCTGTAGCACTGTTCCCTCAGAGAACATCGAAATATATGAACATTAAGTTGCATTCACATGTTTTACGGCTTTACAAAAGACACATTTTCCGCATTTTTTACAAGTAAAAAGACGATTTCGTCTCCTTTAATCCACTTTAAACCTTCAAATAGAGTTACTGTAGGGTCAAAGCGTTGCTCCTCCGTGGTATCAAATCACAAACACACACAAAAAAAGATGTAAAACATGTAAATGAAGCTCTAGAACATCTCGTTCTTGTTTCTACAGCAGCTGAACACACAAAGTGGAAATATTCTGCCACGTACCATCAACATATTCAATTCATATAAACAAATCAATAACACTAATCTTGTTGTGGACACGTACCCTTTCTTGACGTACTGGTAGGCCACGTCTCTCAGACCCGGTTTGAACACGGACACACGATGCCACGTCGTCTTCTGGCTGATGTCACCTGGAGTCGAGACACGTGAGTCAGCATCGTTCACGCGAACAGATACAGCCGTACATTAGATAATAACCGTGTGTGCATGTGCAGATACATGACGATTAAAGCATTACAGTGAGCTCAGCTATATTTAGAATTTCATAAATGATGCATTAGGGATGGAAATATTTCACCTCTCTCATCTGTCATATGTTCTAGGAAAAAAAATCAAATGTCACGGCGCCCTCTAGTGGGAAAACACCCGAACAGAACATGAGCACATCACCAGCTCATGTTACAGTAATTATAACATCTCACTTTACAGATAATTGATTCTCATTTAGCTCCTGCTTGGCCACGTTATTCAGAAACATCAGTTTATCCAGATGTGTTCAGGGTGTGCGATGTTACGCCTGATGACCTGAGATCTGCTAAATGTTGTAACCACCTGCTGAGGTCGTCTCTCCCTCTCCGGTGCGCCACATTTCATTGGTCGCCATCGAGAAGATGGTCACGGGGTTACGACCATCCGCTTGTCTCATCACCGGGTCCTGACCCACTCGGCCTAACAGCTGCACTCGGTTTATCGCTGCATTAAAAAGACACAGATTATTAATGTGTTAAGAGAGGTCGAATCCTTCTCTTACAGCAGACACAGAAGGTTTACTCACATCTCTCCAGGATGAGGCTGACGTCTGTGCTCTGGTGTCTCACCACCTGTCTGAAGATCTGAGGAGGCCAGAAACAGAAAATACTGTCACTCAGTGTGCTGCTGCGTCAACCCATGGCTACAATTCATGGATGATCGATAAAATCATGCCAGAGTGTCTCAGGATTATGAACAATCCGAGTATGATAATTATGGTTTGGTAATAATCACTTCTTGCTCACCTGTGCTGAGGCGCTTCTCAACATTTTCTCTGTGCTGCTCGTTCGACTTTAAGGATCTGAATAATAAAAAATTAAAAAATGACACGATGGTAGAAGAATAGTATAAAAGCAACTACCAGCACAGTCTAACGTGACACAGTTCAGCATGTTTAAACAGGATTTATTTCAGGTCTGTTGTGTTTTTACTTGTTTTAACTCTAATAAACTAGAAACTGAGTGTTCAACAGAACAAAAAAGGTAAAATAGTGTCAAGATTTATCTTTATTATGAGACACAGGCTGTCAAACATACGTCACGGTGAACGAGACACAAAAGTCGGTGAAGTAAATGTGAAGAAAGGGCGATGACAAAACAACGATACACACACGGACGCACAAACCCATAAACAAACTGAGATGAGTAAAAAAAGAGAAAAAAAAAGAGTATAAATGTACTCTATTACAATCAAAAGTTGAAGAATCCTACTCAAGTATAGAAAGGTAAAAGTATTCGTCAGCAGAAAAATGATGATTAGTAATGATGCATTAATGTAAAGTGCAGAACTTTACTGTCGTACTTGGTTTAAGTAGTTATTTAATTTAAATTATACTGGAACTGTTCATCAAACGAACAATAACCTATGCACGTTTATGGCACAATTTACATCAGTCAACACCACTAAATACTAAATTACACTGGCTTCCATCTGTTTGTTACACTTTAAAATCATCAATTTAGATTTAAATAATAATAATAAATACACTGTAAGCTCATCTTATTGTACGTTTATGTATGTATGTTAAATCTGAATTTGTGATGTAAAGATGACAAATAACTTTAAAAAAAAAGAAAAATACAAGTAGCATTAAAATATAAAATACTAAATAGTGATTGAATAAACTAACATTCTGTCTGTCTGTTCAGGAGGCGACTCAGTCAAAACCTTTAAGAGTTTTGATAAAGCTCATGGTGAGAGCTGGCTCAGGTTCATCCCTTAGTTATGCTGCCATAGGACTAGACTGACTGTCTGTCTGTCTGTCTGTCTGTCTGTCTCTGTCTTTCTCTCTCTCGGTCTGTCTCTGTCTCTCTCTCTCTCCCTCCCTCCCTGTCTGTCTGTCTCTCTCTCTCTCCCTGTCTGTCTGTCTCTGTCTCTCTCTCCCTGTCTGTCTGTCTGTCTGTCTGTCTCTCTTTCCCTGTCTGTCTCTCTTTCTCTCTCTTTCCCTGTCTGTCCGTCTGTCTCTCTCTCTCTTTCCCTGTCTGTCTCTCTCTCTCTCTCTCTCTCTCTTTCCCTGTCTGTCTCTCTCTCTGTCTCTCCCTGTCTGTCTGTCTCTCTCTGTCTCTCTCTGTCTGTCTGTCTGTCTGTCTGCCTGTTCTTTGTCTGTCTGTCTGTCTCGCTATGTTTGTCTGTCTGCCTCTCTATGTTTGTCTCTCTCTCTCTCTGTGTCTGTCTCTCTCTCTGTGTCTGTCTGTCTGTCTCTCTATGTTTGTTTGTCTGTCTCTCTCTCTCTCTCTCTCTCTCTGTCTGTCTGTCTCCCTGTGTGTCTCTCTCTCTCTGTGTCTCTCTCTCTCTCTCTCTCTTTCTCTGTGTCTCTCTCTCTCTGTCTGTCTCTCTCTCTGTCTGTCTCTCTCTCTCTGTCTGTCTCTCTCTCTCTGTCTATCTCTGTCTGTCTCTCTCTCTGTCTGTCTCTCTCTCTGTCTGTCTCTCTCTCTGTCTGTCTCTCTCTCTGTCTGTCTCTCTCTGTCTCTCTCTCTCTGTCTGTCTGTCTCTCATGGTTATGTCTAGTCAGGCATGTTATTGGTTACAGATTCAGTCACATCTCTCAGTCCATAGAGACTTGGCTTGTGAACCGGATGGAGGCCGGTTCAAATCCCACATGGACCAAAGGTATGGAGGTGGACCGGTAGCTGTAGAGGAGCCAGGTCACCTGCTGACACCTGCATGACGTCCACTGCACATATTCCCACTGTCATTCCTGCTGCCATGAGTCCATCACAGTTCATAGTTAGTGATGATCTGTGTCTCTGTGTCTCTGTCTCAGGTTCCTCTGGAATCATTTATCAGTCATTATATTGGTTCAACATGTTTGTGTTGATTTGTTTTGTCTGCTGCACTTTGTGCCGCACAAATAAAACCTGATTTAATTTAAATTTCACAGTTAAAGTTGTTTAATTACAGTTTAATTACAGTAACTGACGTCACAGCCTCATGTGAACAGTCTCCCGCCACCGGATGTAGACAAACACGAAATTCACCGTTTTTTAAAACGACGTGTTTGTGTTTTTCCACGTTACCGGAGGAGAAACGGGCAGATTACCGGTAACGTGTCGGTATAAAGTTACAAAGTAGAAAGTTAAATCAAAATAAAAACAGAGGAGACGAAGAAGGAGACTTTACCTCACGCTGCTTCCGGTGCCGCACAAGTGACGCTCCGACTGTTTGCAGCAGGTCGGTAAGGTTCCGCTTGTCTTCTTCTCTGATGCTTGTTGTTGCACACACTGCCCTCTGCAGGACTTCTTCAATACTTCATTTATATATATATATATATATATATATACACGCTCTATTATATTATACTCTTCTCTTCCCTTTTTCCTGGATTTTCCAATTTTGTTTCCATTGATTGATTATTTCTTTCCATATTCAACTTTTTCCTTCTGCTTTTGATTTTACTTTCATTTCCACCTCCTCTTTCTTTACTGACTCCTTAACAGTTTTATCTGCTTCTTCATTCCCTTAGATTAGATTAGATTAGATATATACTTTATTCATCCCACCACTGGGAAATGCACTTGTAACAGCAGCAAGATAGAAAAACAAAAGTAGAAGAGGCCAAAACAAAACAAACAGACAGAAATTAAACAGACAGAATTATCTATAACTACACAATAACCACGAAAAACAATCAACCTTCAAACACAGACAAGTACTGAGGATAAAAAGTGACCATAGTGTAAGTAATTTTGCAAAGAAAGTGACAATGATATAAATAATAGTGTTATTGCTATAATATAAATAGTATTACAAAAATGTATCCTAAGTGAGCTGGTACCCACATGAACGTTATTTCTCTCCCCTGTTCCGCTTGTCAGCTTCACATTTCATTTTATATTTACGGTGTTGAACATTTAAAAAAAAAGAAATATTACCAGCGCACTATTATCTAACACTAAATATTATTTATGAAACTTATTTCCAACCTGACTACATTCCTCATCACAGTTAAAAACAAATACTCATGTGTTGTTTTTCTATTTTGTACTTATTTAATAGGATATTTTAAGAATATTTTAATAGTTTTTTATAGCACGTTAAATACTAAACTAACACTATTCAGTCTGTCTGTACAGTTCCCAAATAAAATATTTATATAAGTTATTTATTGATTTATTTTAGTAGATTTTTTTTTTTTTTTTTGTGGGACTACATTTCTACTTTTATTGAATGTATTTGGTCACATGTTTTCTTTCTTCCTTTTATCTTGTGCGGGCAGTGCTTTTTATTTATTTTATTTTATTTTATTGTTTTTTTATTTTTCTATTGTCTACTTAATGTTTTTATTGTGTTTCTATTGTGTTATTTATTGTGTTTTATCTTGTTGTGCAGCACTTTGGAAACCTTGCGTCTGCTTAAAATCGTGCTATATAAATAAAGTGGATTGGATTTCCTCGCAGTTTAACACAGTCAAAGTTAATAAAACACAATTATATCCTGTGCTTCATACTGTGACTTCAATAGGCTAAAAGACCTTATCACCTAGATAAAGCTCAACAGATATAATGTGATTATTACTGTGAACTGATTACCCAAAACATTGATCTGCTATATACAGACAAAGCCATTCACCTTCTTCAGATAGATTAACTTTAATTCATTTAATCGCTCATTTGTGCTCAGTTTAATCTTTCTTTGTGGTATTATATAATATATTTAAATAAATCTTTAATTAATACTAAAAAAATTTTAAATACTTATTTCCAACTTCACAAAATTCCTCATCATATTTATATTTTTGAACTTGTTACTTGAAATTTTGTGTTAAATTTTGTGTGTGTGTGTATATATGTTCACGTGTAGTGCTCTTTATTCAGAAACCCTCATGTCACATCTACATTTCAGGATCTGGTTATTATAGACACAGATTAAATGTTAAATATAAATATTTCAATATTTATCATCACAGTAACAGTGTTACACACATTAGTATCTGTAAACACTCAGCATTAGAAAAATACATACGTTGGTTTGGTGCTTACATAAGGAGTAAACATTTATAATCGTCACTTTAAAAGTTACATACGTTGTTTTTGGTGCCTGTTTGTTTCCCAGATATATTAGTGTGTGTGTGAATGGGTGTATAAGAGACATTAACTTAAAGCACTTTGTAGAAAGGCGCTTTATGAAGTTCAGTCTATTTCCTGTTATTAGTTTACGGGCAGATCTGCCACATCCAATATGGCGGACCCGTTGACGTATCGCGACCAACGACCAATGTATATCTGTCTATGTATCCATGTCTATGTATATATGTCTATGATTGGCACAGATTCACACTTCCTAAACACTTCCCAGAATCACCACCAGGTGAATGTTTGCTCCACAGTGCCAGCAGCCTGTGGACAGAGGTTTCTGGTTCGGTGTCAGGACTCTGTTAAACAGTCTCCACATGTCAGATTATACAACCCGGTTCAGACAAAGTGAGCAGAAAGAGAGTAAAGTCCAGCTGGGAGCTCCTCACGTGGGTTTGGATTTTCCTCTGTGCTCGTGAGAGACGCCCTTCAAACTCCGTGAGTCATTGAAACTGTTAACTGTCAACTGTTTAAACAATTATTATTATTATAAAAACACTTTATTCACTTTTTCACTATGAACAGTGTCTGTTTATGTGCGTGTTAAGTCTTTGGTTAAATTGTTAGAAAATAAGTTTAGAGAAAACAGACCGACAAAAAGAGATTCCACGCTAAATCTCGCGATAATAATTATAATAAAATGTATTATTATTATTATTATCATAACGCGAGATTCGGGTAACTGCTGAGACATTCTTGAACTGTTGTGTATGGTATAACTTTTATTTAATTTTATTTCAGTTGACTTTATTGTATCCATAATAAAAGTTAACAGATCATGAAAAATAAAACTTTTCAGACCAGATGGGGAATCAGAAAACAAATCAAATCTAAAACTTGTGAGTCTAATCTGCTGTCTGTCTGTCAGTAACTGATATCCAAGGCTGCTTTCATGTGTCATACTCAGGAATAAGAGCTTGCGAGTTCGAGCGAGGTTATACTGTATTAAACATCAGCACACAGATGCCTTGTTTTTCTGGTTTTATGGGCCTGACAGGAGGTTCCCATTGGCTTGCACTTGTACTTCTTACATTACTGACTTGATAAACTGTAACCCATGCTCATTTCTTTTTTTATTTTTGCATTTCTTCGCAGACGATTGTCGACCATGTCTCAGACCGTCCCTCCAGTTCTGTCCGTTCACCCCTCTCGGTCTCTGGTCGATGAGAAGTTGAAGGTGTTGGTGGAGAATCTTCCTCCGGGGTCTCCGGTGACACTTCACTCCCTCCACCGCTCTGAGGATGAGCACTACTGGGAGGCCTACGGACACTACGTCAGCGATCACAGGGGAATAGTGTCTGGTGGGTTTGTTATATTGTTGGATATTTTGAATATTTTGTTGTCCTGTTGTTGACGTTTTTCTGCTTTTGTAGTTGCAGAGGATTTGAGCGTCGGGGGAACGTACACGGGAATAGAAAGCATGGGTTTGTTGTGGAGTATGCGCCCTGTCCCAGGCAGCCGCAAAGGCCTCAGGTAAGTCCTTCATTTTCCTCATGGAGATTACTTTCTGATTGCCCCTGATGGCAGCTTTCACACCCCGTGAATATTACATGTTCTGCCCTGTCAGGTTGAGAAAGATGAACGTCCGCAGCCCCATGCTGTTCAACATCTCGGTCTATAACGGACTTATAACCGAGGGCTTCAGAGAGCAGACTCCTTTGGCCTCGGCGCTCATAGAGAGATGGTACATGGCTCCAGGCGTCCAAAGAATCGATATCAGAGAGAAAGGAGTGCGAGGGACCCTCTTTATACCTCCAGGTACAGCTGCATCACCTGAAAGACATTTCCTCCTCCTTATCTTCCTTTTGTTGAGACTTTTGTGGTCATTGAGATTTTGTTTGTCCCTGCCTCAGGTCCAGGACCCTTCCCTGGACTGTTGGATATGTGGGGAGGCGGTGGAGGGCTGTTGGAGTATCGTTCGTCTTTGCTGGCATCCCGGGGTTTCGCTTCTTTTGCGCTGGAGTATTTCAACTCTGGTGAGCTGGAGTCAGCAGAATTAGAGTTCAGCTACTTTGAGGTTTGTTTTCTACTTTCTTTAATATCACTGACTCGTCCAGCAGCAGTCAGCCCAGCTCTGCGTCTGTCTTTCAGCCTTTTATTTCACCAACCACTAAAAGTCAGTCCCACATTTACTCTTGTTCGGCGGCTTCTCGCTTGATCACTCTCTCATTTTCTCTTCTTAGCTTCTTCCGTCAACGTCCTCTTCGATCTTTTTGCCTCTGTCATGATGCCCATAGAGGCTGTCGAGCCTGGTTACATTGCCCACTTGCTCAGCTCCTGTTCTGGCACGACACTAGCCCTGCTCCTCATCAGCATTCCCCCCTTTTATCCCAGCCCTGAAAACCTCCTCTTTCTAGTGGTCTGTAACACCTGTGGTTCAAACACTAAACACTCAGAGTTGAGGCAGCAGCAACCACTCACAGTCTCACCAACTTAATTCAACTTCTTAGTGAGGTACAAGTTGGATTTATAGACTCAAACTTTAACGTTTTCCCTGTCGTCTCCTTCTACAGAATGCATTCAGTATTGTCAAAGACCATCCTCAGGTGATCCCGGACAAAATCGGAATCTTTGGTCTTTCCCTCGGCTCCATTATGACCGTCTATTTGGCAGCTGAGAGCACCATTGTCAAGGCAAGTAGAGGTTCTTTTATCTTTATCCCTGAATACGTGGGTGTTAACCAGAGATCCAGTGTCAGGTTGTATCATTGTGTTGTGTTCCAGCCTCTTTGTTGCGTTTGTGTCAGTGCCAGCCACTTTTACCCGCCCGGGAAGAACCTCCACGGAGTCTTTGAAGTGATGACCATGTGGGTAATCTGTTGTGTCATCAGTATAAGTGCATTGCAGACAGTTTCACAGTTTGGAGTGATGTGACGGTTCACTTGTGACGGCAGGAACTCGCACATGATACGTGTGGACGAGAACGGGCATCATGCATGGCGAGACATGGGTCTGGAAATCATCAAGGAGCCCTCAAATAGAATTAATGTAAGAACTCAAGGGTGACATATTATATTATACATCAGGGGCAAACAGGGAGCTTCATTTTCAGGTGGTTTATTTGTGTTTTTTTTCTCTGTGAGGTGGAGAAAATAAATTGTCCGATGTTGTTGGTGAACGGGCTCGATGATCAGAACTGGCCTTCAGTGGAGTGTGCTGATGAGGTGAGTGCACACACACTCTGAACTAAATCATGTATCTTACATCTGATAATTACACGTAACAAATGATCATTCATTAATCTACGGATTGATTCTATCTGTAATAACGTAAGACGTATTCAGATATTTTGTTTTGTCTAAAAGTTTATGATCATATATCATGAAGAAAAGCAGCAAATATTCACATTCGAGACACTGAAACAAACTTCGAGACAACAAAAAGTTGTTGTCTCGAAGTTTTATTGAATTCAGCACTTCATCAACAACTTTTATCAACTCTTTTGAATAATTTCTTAGTTGAATATGATTGTTGGCTCTCTGTGAATGAGTACAGTCTAGTCTAGAAGTGCCTGAAGATAACTCATAATATAATTTAGCACTATGTAAATAATCGAATTAAACTAAATATATTTGGTTTTTAAATGATTGTTGGAGGGGAAAAAAAAGCATTTAAAAAAGGCAGCTCGAGACTGTGACGAGAAGAGATTGTGACACCATTACAAACTATTATGTGACATTTTATAAAATTAATTCATAATTTCAGAAATTAATCAGCAGTCTTAATTGAGCTGTGAACTGCTGCCATGACAACAAATTTAGAGCCATCTTCAGAGAAATAAAAAATTAAGACGTGTCAAATCTATTAACTCAACTGGTCGTATGAGTTCTACATAAATAATAATAATACTCAGCCTAATAATAATAATAATAGTAGGCCGTCTATTTTCCCATGACCTCCTTTCACCGTAGACGTTAAGTCAGTTTGTGCCGTTTTTATTTGACCTCTGACCCTCAGATCGCCCAGATTATGAGTGCAGCAGGCAAAGGTGACCTGGTGACTAGACTGCACTACCCCGACACGGGACATCTGATCGAGCCGCCGTTCTCGCCTCACTTCAGGGCGACTAAGTTTAAAACAGCTACCGGAAAACAGAAAGGTGAGTTCTTGCTCATACAGGCCGGTCGAATCGTCTCAAGAAATCTGTCAAATATAATAAATATAAAAATGTGTTTCAGTGATCATGCTGTGGGGAGGACAAACCAAACCTCATTCAGACGCTCAGGAGGACTCCTGGAGGAAGATCTTATCGTTCCTACAGCACCATCTGTACTCGAGAGAGACTCCCAAAGCCAGGATGTGAACGACCACACCGATAAAAGAACAAAATGTTTACTACCTTACTCCGACCACGTGACGTTGGGTCTACACTATATTGACCAGGTGGCTTTGTTGTCCACAAAATATGTTTTGAATGATCAGATTAGGTTGTTCGTTTTAGAGGAATTCTTAATATTTGTGTCAATCATTAAGATAAAATTAAAAGTTTAATTATCTACAAGCTTCAACATTTGAGGCGGAGTTACATGTGACTCATATTAATGTAAAAAGTGTTTGTCTGTCAGAAGAATGACCAAAGGAACAGATTATGTATTAAATAAAATGTTACCCATTTAGCTCAAACACGAGAGTTTATTAGAATAAACTAACATCAACTTATTTACACTGAATCATCTGTACATTTCTGAACAATAAAAACATACACAGTAGAAAGTAGTGCTGCTGGTAAAGGCACACGCTGTCACAGTCCTGTGTGATCATCTGTGCAGACTCAGGATCTGCTCGACCAGTCGGAGGGTCGGCTGGCTGATCGGGTAGTGAGGCGGCAGCTTCTCCTCAGCGCACGACAGATTCACAAAGTACCTGCAGGAAAGAAGAAACCACTTTAAATACTCGGCTCAGAGCTTCTTACCGTGCCCGTCATCACCGTCCTGGGGCGCAGCACTCGCCTGAACTCCTCCCTGAAGTTGGATCGGAGGTGCTGTGCCAAGTGGTTGTTGTGCTGCATGCAGGCCAGCAGGAGGCGACAGCGCTGGAACAGCAGAACGGACTGAGCGGGACTGAGAAAGGACTCCTGTGGGTCCGACAGAACCAGAACCACCTGCTGGGCCTGGTAACCAATGAAGGACGTCTGCAGGGAGAGAGAGGAGAAATCCTTTCAAATCTGCCAGGATCGGCCCGGTTAGAGGTCTATAGATATATTACAGTGAGGACGTTTACCAGGTGAGGATGAGGCTGCAGGACTCGGAGGATCCAGCCGACAGACAGGAAGTTGTCAGCGGAGGAACATCTGCTGGCCTGAAACGCAGAAAACAAAATGGAAAATCACAGATTAGATCCAAAAAGTAAAGAGACACTCCAGTTTATAGCAAGTAGAAGTACTCCTAAACACTACTTTCATCATGTTTAATCTAAAAAATAATCGACGTAGAGCGGTTTAATTTGGATTTTACACATACAGAATATTCATAACAATCAGGATTTGATAATTTCAGACAGGCAAAGAGAGTTTTTTTATCCAAACAGGCTTGATGAGTGTTAATGCTCAGACTATCAAAGTAAAGGGAAAGTTTTAATGTAGATATCAGCCCCAGACTCTGAGAAAGGCTGGTGATTACACCTGTAACCAGTCAAACTCACCTCGTGGCCTAGAAGCAGCAGCTCGAACAGCAGAGAGCAGGCAGCATCCAGGTACTCGGCTAGTAAGGCCTGACAGAGACAGAGACAGAAGGACGACTGTAACGCTGCAGACAGATTCAAAATATTAACGTGAGTAGAGAGCAGCTCACCTCACAGTCGGTCGGAGGTTCTTGGTTTTGCGTCTGCGGCTCTGGATCGCATATCAAGGCCGACAGCATTCTGGAGGTCAGAGCACCTCTGCAGGGAGGAAAAAGGAGGATGAGTTCACAGCAGAAACTGAGAGTCTTCAGACAGACGGAGGAGAGGTGGGAGGTTTTACTTTTGGGCAGAGAGCAGGCTGAGTCTGGCCGGTTCGACCTCCGTCTCTCTGAACATGACGGCGAGCGTCTCGACGATCAGAGTGCTCAGCCTGAACGGAGAGATTGAGGCGCCGTTAATGTCGGAGCTTGTTAACCACGAACATACCAATTTCTATGCAGTGTTGCTTTGAGTAGAAAATCAAACGATACTGACACGTCTAGGAGCACAAGCACACCTCGTATGAACTCTTAGATTTAACTCTGAAGGATTTAGAGACTCTTTTTAATGCTTCAGCCGTAAGTGTGTTGTGTAAAAACAGCAAGCAGCTTATAACGAGACACACATAGACACACACAGACACACACACAGACACAGACACACACACAAAGCTTACAGTAGTTGATCTGCCGTGCGGACTCCTCTGAGGCTCTGACAGCCGTGGAGCGATTCCTCCAGAGTCTGAACCAGGAAGTCGCACACCTCGCCGGACTGAAGCACACAGAGACAGATCAGAGACAGTCGTCAGATAAAAGTGTAGGCAGATCTTTATGTGTCTTTGGGAGGACCAGAATCAGAACCTCGTTTGGTTTGAGAGTCACGACTCGTCCTCGACTAATCGGCAAATCAGTGCAGAGCATCTTCTTCTCAGGTTTATTGCCAACATACCAGGAGTGTGTGAATCTTCAGTGTCTAACTATATTTCTCTGATTCGCTCGCTCTCTCTCTTTCTCATGTACTGTACAGTCTATGTCACTCAACCACTGCACTCTCTCTTTCTGTCTTTACCTTTAGCCAAAACACAGTCGTCTAGTCAGACATTTCAGTCTGACCGTGGAGCTGTTGAATCTGCCGCAGCCAAACCGTAAAGTACCTCCGTTCAAATCAGTGGAAAAACCTGCGTTTGGTTTGAATTTGGTCTAAATCTGGCTTTATTTTCGGGGTCAGGCGTGTAGTTATGATGATGGACTAGGGGCAAACATTCGAACACCTCACCCTCCAGAAGAGTCCACGCAGTGCGACGTTACGGTGAGCGGCGGTCCTCAGCTCCTGCAGCAGCAGGTACAGACTCTCCACGCTGAGGCCCTCCTGCAGGAGCTCCGAGCTCAGCTGACCCAACAGGTGAGCTGTCCGCTCCCAGCTACACACACACACACACACACACACAGGTGAATGAATGAATAATGTTCCTGCCTCTGTCAGACTACTTTACTGTGTTACAACAGAGTTTTGTTACCTGATGGCAGGAAGTCGTTTTCCAGGAGGAGAGTCGGATGAAGCTCTGCACCTCCCTCTGTAGAGCGGGTCTAACATCAGAGTGGACCTCTGAACACACACACACACACACACACACACACACACACACACACACACACACACACACACACACACAGTTTAACAACTTAATCCTGTCCACAAACAAACTGCAGGAGGGGCGTATCGCTTTACTGCAGACAGATCGGTGCATTATTAATTAGTATCAACTCAACGAAGTTCAACATCCAAAAAGGTGTCTCCTTAATAACTCATGAGGAAGACGTCTTCGTCAGCAGAGATGATGTCGAGCACCACTACACATGAAAAGAGGATGTATAAATATCCTCAGGTGATGTCACTTGAGTCGACATTTGTTGGAGGCGAAGACTCAAAGATTGAAAAGGACAAAAAACCCAGAAGGTGTCGAGTTGGGTGTAGCCTCACCTCATCACCTGTTGCTTATCAACCTATCATGTCTGCAGCCGACTCTCTGCAAGTTATGGATCCTGTTTAATTTTGATCTCCTTGTGCTCCACCTGCCATACGACAGCCACCACCAGCCCTCCACCTCCCTTTCCTTCCTCTGCGATCAATAAACCCTTTTAAATTATTCAGGTCTCAGACTGTGAGGCCACAACTTTGCACCTCGGGCCACAGACGGGATGTATTCTTAACGTCACTCACGATAATGAAGCTGTTCCATGAGCTCTGCAGGTTGAGGTAAAGTCTGGACGTGTGTGACACGGCGTAAAGATGCAGCTCGGCCTCCCTCTCCTCTCTGCAGCCGGCGTCTCGTCTCAACAGGCGAGACAGAACCGAGCCGAACCTCCTCTGCGCCTGAAACATCACATCGACACACAGAATTAAGTATAATCTAACGGGTCGTCATGCTCTGTGTGCCATTTTGCATCCCCCCCAAATGATTTAAAACCAAATCCATCCATACGTGATGGCCGTGCTCGGGGGTGTTCGGTCTTTGATTCGAGTCTGACAGAGTCAAGGTGGAGGAGCTGCTGGTGGTGGAGTGCAGGGAGGTTGGTGTGGTGGGAAGATGCGGCACCCTCGGGAGGCCGAGAGTCTCTGAGTTTGGACAGGAAGCAGAACGTGCGTGCGCTAACCTGGGAACCTCCTCTGTCCCCCTTTCACTGTAGCTGCTGATGAACAGGGAGAGGAAAAGAAAAGAGATTAAACTATACTAAGAGCAGATGTTTCAACTTGTCAGAGCATTAACGATGGCTTTGTTCCATTTTGAAACCAAAGACGAAACAGAAATTGGTCTGTAGCCTCCAGACGACACTGGTTTATGACTGGGACAGTAGCTAATACACAATAAAGACACAGGGCAGATGTATCACACTGATCAGATAATATAGGATCAATTACAGGTGACGCATCTTATAAACAAGACCAAGAAGAAAGACGATAAATATCTTAAAAATTGTGTCAAAAATTTGGACAATATCACAGAAAATTAAAATGTTTTCCAGCTCTTCAAAGATCGCTGTCAAGCACCGACGCCTTCTCGTGTAATATTTCCATCTGGCATGTGTTGTCTCTGTATTTTCAGTCCATTCAACAGTTTTATTCTGACGCGCGTATCTGACGTGAACCAGCAGGCTGCTCAGTAATCTGAAAATAATGACTCAATGGACGTGAACTGCTTTCATGTCCCCGAAGATCTATCCTTACCTCGCTGAATGTGTGTGTGTGTGTTTAATGACCTCCCAGCGGGGATGAGCAGCAAGACAGATAAGCACAAGACGGCGTTTACGCCACACTCATCAGTTTTATAGGTGTGTGCGTGTGTGTGTGTGTGTGTGGTATTTTGCTGTAACCGGGCAACAATTCAGCGTTCAAAGACGGTAAATCTGTTTGCACTTCCTGTCGTGTCTTCACAGTCGACACACAGGGGAGAGTTTTAAGACACACAACACAGAGGGAGGAATGTAATCCCAGCAGGCACGAGCAAATAAAAACAAGAACATGATGCAAACACACTCACGGACGACATCCATTCACTCATGCCAGTGTTTACAGAAAGTTTTTTATCGATAATGACTCCCTAACAATCATTTTCATTATCAAATAATCGCTGATTTGTCTGAGCAACAGTCCACAACCTAAAGATATTTAATCGACGGTTATATGTGATAAAGAAAAACACTCACATTTATGAAGCTGGAAGCAGAGAATATTTGGCATTTCTTTTGCTTGGAAAATTAATCAATTGGCAAAATAGTTCATTTTTAAATCATTGCAGCTTCATTCTACATTTCTGTTCTGTTCACATTCTACTTTGTTTGAATTAAAATCAACTCGGGACAAATGTAATGCAGCCTGGAGGGACATTTTCTGACACATATGCTTGGTAAACAAGGTCAGGTTCAACTCCCTCTCTTCTCTGACACTCTATCACAGCGGGGTTACATCACGGATACAACGTACATGTTTTATAGAGTCTATGATATATTTATAGATAAGAGTATTTAAAACCTTTCAACAGCTTCTGGGTCAGTTTTCTGATGTTACACTTCTGTGGTTGAGGTTTGTTTACAAAGCAAAACAGTTGAATTATTCAGTTTCATCTGTCGGCGGACGATCTAAATAAAGTTTGATAAGTGAACAATCATTTAAAATGCCAGAAATTTGCTGGTTCAGCTTATTAAACGTTCAGATTTTCTGTTTTTCTTTGTTACATACCTATCCTAAAAATCTAAAAATAAAATATATTCCATGCTGCTTATATACTGTGAAATTATCTGTTTTTAAAGTTTTAAAGTCCATTTCTGGAACACATAATCACATATTGGTTATAGATCGCTCTTCAAACTTCCTCAGCGAATGACGACAATGAGCAGCAGGTAAACTGGGTTGAGAAACTGGGTCTCTGTTTATTAAATAAGTCATGAGCTACCTGAGACGCTGGATCAGGAGGATCGTTATAGGGCTTCGCACAGTGAGGCAGCTTTCACTTAATGCATTGTTCAGTTGTTTCCAACTGAAAGTGGAAGGTGATATTTATCCGTTTATCGGTTTATCAGTAAATGTAGGTATGTGCTCCTAAAGTTTAACCCTCCACATTCTTTCTCTCTCTCTCTCTCTCCCTGCAGACACCAACAGCTGTAAAAGGTTTTATAGCTCAAAGATTTTGTCTGTCTCCGTGACTCCTGGACAAGATCTCTAACACGCTTTGGACAGACAGGATGGAGAAAATGCTAAACTAAACACAAAGTAACTTGTCTGTTATACGAGTCTGAGGAGTCAAACAGTTCCTTTGAGACTGCCAGGAAAATAAAAAAAAGCCATTATTATTTAGCACTCGTTTCAAGGCGGGAGTTCAGTTTAGGATGAATTTAGTCATCGGATTTAAGGTGGAATGTTTGTCCAGGCTGCAGACAGGCAAACCTGTTTGAGCTGACAGTCGAGGAAGGATTCATTCTCTGGGGACAATGTAAAAATAAATTAAAAAATAAATAAATTTCCAATACAACAGTTTTAAAAGTAAGAGCCAGAGTCGGCTTCCATGCATGGATATCATGTGACAAACCAGAGACCAGTGTGTGTGTGTGTAACACTCACCTCTGTGCAGGATATCCTGTTGAGGAAACAAAGATACAGGATGGTTAAAGTTACAATTGAAGGTATCAGGAACACACAAAGCTTCAACGCTGTTTGTTTGTTACAGATAAAAACACATTTTTAACCGCTGTCACTGCTTTCACACCACCTGACACTTCAACTATCCTCAGAGCTCTGACTTCAAATTTAGTTTTAAAGCTTTAACTGAGATTTCAACTGTTTTCATTGCTCAGTCATCGTATGACACACACCTGTCACTTCAACTGCTTACTGTGCACTTCAACTATCTCCAACGATTTAACTTCAAATTAGGTTTCAACTGCTTTCATCTCCTACTTTAACTGACACTTCAACTGCTTTCATCTCTTACTTTAACTGACACTTCAACTGCTTCTTATACTTCAAACGACACCGACGCTTACACTTTGACTGACACGTTAAAGCCTTTCGGTGCTTCAACTTCAGCTGACACTTCAACTGGTTTCAAGTGCGTAAAACTGCAGCTACAGATAAATAAAAGCCTCTTCTTTTACCGTCTAACGTGTGCGTTATTGTCGAGCAATGGCTCGTCCTGCGAGAGGGCGGCGGTGCAGGAGGAAGTCCCGCCTTCCGGTCTTTCCTCAGCCAATCACGACCCCTCCTCGCGGGCTCTTCGGTGACGTAGGTGATTCGTATGTGCTGGCAGAGTTCCCTTTCCTTCCCTTGGAGGAAATCGGGGAGGTCGTTGACCTGTGGACGAATTTTTAGACCTTATTTTGACATTTAACAGTCTGAACAGATCAGATGAGGTCATTAGTCGGAGCTTAAATAGATATAAAATCATTACAGGCAAGAATTTGAGACTTGAGGTGCTTTAATCTCAAATTTGTTTTAGAGCATTTCAAGCCTCCCAGGTGAAAGAGTCCAGCACAGAGTCCTCATCTAGCTGTGAGGGCAACAAGAGGTCATAATCTGACCGGATTAACTCTGTGACGGTTAGGTTTAGACGTTAAACCTTTGACCGCCGACCTGTGTGACATAACAAGATGATAGATGGTAATTAGAGGCTGCTACACACGGCTTCTCTATCGGATACTTACAAGCTACGTAGGGTTTCAGCATATTACACAGCACCGAGCGTCAATCTATTTTAAATCCTTGTCTAGACTGGATCATTCAGTTACACAAAACAAGGAAAAATACGTTACTGAGACACATTGTAGGTGTTTTAAAGTCACATCACCTGAACAAGCTGTCAGATATTTAGACTTCCTGTAAAATACAAAGTTACAAAGTCCATAAAAGGTCCAGATAATTGTAAGTATAGTTAAAACTGATTAATAAATTAAGGTTAGGGTATTCTGGCACTGACAAACTGTACAGACTGTGGCAGAAATGGGTCGGGTTAACTGGTTAATTTAATCATCTGATTCTACTAAGAAAAGGTGTGAGGTGAATCCTGTAAACCTGTGACTGATCTGTAATCTAAACAGTTAAACCCAGATCAAACAGCGTAGGACTGTTA
Organism: Larimichthys crocea; assembly: GCF_000972845.2. Classification (NCBI taxonomy): domain Eukaryota; kingdom Metazoa; phylum Chordata; class Actinopteri; family Sciaenidae; genus Larimichthys; species Larimichthys crocea. Next base: position 3,539,340 of record NC_040030.1, on the reverse strand, counting down.
ATTAATCCCACACAGTGTGATGTACAGGTAATTTAATTTGCTTCTTCTGCTAATCATTTTTTATTGTAGAGTAACTGCCTGTTGCAGTTTAAGGTTGGCCCTTGTGTCCTACGTCAAACTATCTTGTATCTATCTTGTATCTATCTGCCTGGATGTGAATCCCAGCCATAGCCACATCTGAACGTGTCCCAGCCTGGAAAAATACTGGAGAGCTGTTGTTCGTAATCTTACACCTAATTGTAATTCTCACTATTTTTGACATTTTATAGATCAAATCAAGAAAATCATCTCAAGATTAATTAAGACTGAAAATAATAATTTCTTATCACTCTGACAACCGATTAATCAGTTTCGTTCAGTCATTCGAGCTACTTTAACTGTAAACTGAATGTAAACTGACAAACTTTAACTGTAAACTGACAAACTAACTGTAAAGTGACAAATTTTAAACTGTAAAGTAACAGCTTTAACTGTATACTGACAAACTTTGACAAACTTTAACTGTAAACTGACAAAGTTAAACTGACAAACTTTAACTGACAAACTTTAACTGTAAACTGACTGTAAACTGACCAATTTTAAACTGTAAAGTGACACACTTTAACTGTAAACTGACAAACTTTGACAAACTTTAACTGTAAACTGACAAATTTTAAACTGTAAACTGACATTCTTTAACTGTAAACTGACATTCTTTAACGGTTAAGTATCAAACTTTAATAACTGTAAACTGACATTCTTTAACGGTTAAGTATCAAACTTTAACTGTAAACAAACGTTAACGGTTAAGTATCAAACTTTAACGGTTAAGTTTTAAACTTTAACGGTTAAGTATCAAACTTAAACGGTTACGTTTTAAACTTTAACGGTTAAGTTTTAAACGTATTAAAGTATGAACATTTAACGGTTAAGTTTTAAACTTTTACGGTTAAGTTTCAAACTTTAACGGTTAAGTTTTAAACTTTAACGGTTAAGTATCAAACTTTAACGGTTAGGTTTTAAACTTTAACGGTTAAGTATCAACATTTAACGGTTAAGTTTCAAACTTTAACGGTTAAGTTTTAAACATTTAAATGTGAACTCACCAGCTCGATGTCGCGCACGCGCCTGAAGCTGAAGGCTGTGGTGAGCGCGCGCGGTGGGTACTCGGTCAGATACACGCGCTCGTCGCTCATCACCACGTGCATGTACTCCTTATTGATGCTGTCTGAGATCACCACGCACGGTTCGGAGGTTCGGATCCGCTCGTACACCGCCCGCTCCGTGTTCCGCTTCAGGAAGGAGTCCAGCTTGATGTTCCGACGGGAGAGGAGAGAACCGGAGCCGGTTCGAGCCATGACGGTACCGGCGGAGCGATCAGTCAGGGGGTCAGCCTCCACTTTGGAGGGAAGCAGGTGTTCCTCTGTGGCTTTCCATCCGTCAGGTTTGCTCTTGACCGGACAGGTGATGCTGCCCGTCCCGTTCAGATCCAGCTCACACTGCACAGGTAAACTGAAGGTTCCCATCAGTACAGACAGCTCTCTGATTGGTCCGCGCTGTGAGAGGGGGATGCCGCTGATTGGCTGGAAGGTAATGCTGTTTGTTTGTGTTTTAATCAGGGATGGAGCCAGCGCCTAAAGAAAATATGGACCAATCAACATTTATTTATTTATTATTTATTTATTTATTATTTATTAAACTTCTCTTCAGCTCATTGTGATGCAAAGTATTTGAGTAAAAGTTTAAAATTAAGATTAGAGTTACTCAAACTTCAACTTCCCAGATGAAATATCAATAAGTGGTAAAAACATTATTTATTTTCAGGACTATGCACCATGTCAATAAGTAGACTTAAAGTCACTTTAAAGTGAATTCTGACACAGGGTCAGGAGATAAATTAAATATTGCATATTCCCATAAACCCAAACATCTCAGGGACAGCCAATCTAGCCATAAACAACAATTCAGTGGAAGTGGTGATCACCGCTTTCTAGATAATTCAAAATAATTTTTAACTAAATCCCATCAAAAGTATAAAAAATATAGTTCATGTATATGTGGCCAAAGCTCATAAGTATATTTACAAGTGATATACTGTATTTGGGGAAATGGCATAGATAGTCTCAGGTAAATCTAGATTAATTTGATTTCATAAGTAATAGTTATGCCTGGAAAATAAATTTAAACATTCTCTACTACATATTATCTGTCAGTAATTCAGTGTGAAGTCATGGACTTAAATTTAAAATGCATGCATGTGTTATATGTACTTGTTTCGATAATAAAAACTGTATCTGCTGTTGAATTATATTCCCTTCAGATTTAAGTGGAGAGCTTCTGAATGAACTCCAATGAGATCTGTGTTGTTGTAGCTTCTGGAGGACAGCACTAGAGGGCGGTAAGTAGACTTACATGAACTTCTCTCAGACATTAAGGCTTTAATTGTGGACACCACTTTTCTGTTTATTAGTCTTGATTAATTGATCAATTGTGTTATTTTATACACCGACCAAGTAATTTAATTGGACAAGAGTCGTGTGTCATTAGCTGAAACCTGATCAGCCAACGTCACTTATCAATACACAAACCTTTAATCAAACCAATAACCAACAGCAGTCAACGTCAGACAACTTTATCGTACTTAACAGTTACCTGATGTTTCTGTAATGTTGAGAAAACGTTCATAAATGAACATATTGGCAGTTTGAATTAAACTAAAGCTCCCCGTGCCAAACTCCCTTTAAGAAATATGACATTTGAACAATTCATTGCGTGTCCGTAGACACACATCACTATAGAAACACGAGATAAAGGACATCATATGTCGACGGTCTTCTTGTTAATTTGGCATCAATATAATCCATAAAGATAAACTGTGTTTCTGTATAAATTTACGTACACACCGAATCAAACACAGACTCTGTTAATTCGCAGTGTCTCATGTGTGTGTGATGGTATTTAGGTTGTTGTTTTGGTTGTTACAAAAATAAATACTCGTTTTTTTCTGTTTCTTGTTAGCTGCTGAAGAGATGCCGTGCCGATATTCAGTATAACAGCACTCCTCCTCGTGCAATATCGCTTAAACGAGACGTTTCGTGTCGATGACAACCTGTAAAAATGTTGAAAATGTGATGTTGTCTCCTTCATCCTCCCTCTCTGCATCATCTTCCTCTCTGTGACCCTCTGACACACACACACATACACAAACACACACATATACACACAGAGGCGGTGGCTGCATTTTTTGAAGGGTGGCTTTGTAAATGGGTAGAGAGATAAACGCTGAGTTGTTTTGGACACCAAAACACACACACACACACACACACACCATGAGGGAGATGAAGGCAGTGTTGTTTCACACACTCAGTCTTTTATGCAGCTCAGTAAGAGGACTGAGACGCTATAGACACACAAACTAGGCTCCAACTCATCTGAGTTTGTGGGTTGAGGCTGCTGCTGTTATTGTTGATATATTAAAAATGTCCCAAAATTCAGCCTTTTACACACACATAATTAATTTTTAGAGTGTTTTGCCTTCAAAAGGGGTCAGTAAAATGTATTAGCTGAGGACGAAAAAGAACATTTAACTGTGTTATATTTTTCTTTCTCGCAGACTTGCTACAAGTGTCTGGTGTAGCAAACCATAAACGAGGAGTTCTCATAACCTTCAAGGCTAAAGATAAGAGTTAGATTCACTCGTCAGGGTGAGAAACAACTGAATTTTCGAACAATTAAATAATCATGTTGATGCTACACTGACTTGTAATCAGGTGAATGGTGTTTCTGTCTGCTCTCACACTATGTAACTTCACAAGAAGTACGTAACGCTTTAAAGTCACACACCACCAACTATTTCCCTAAATTTTGGTGAAACTGGATCATATTTTATGGAGAAAATGTTTTCTGGTTTTCCCTCTGATGTCCTCCGGAGCCGAGCTGGTGTCGTGCCAGAACAGGAGCTGGGAAATGCTGATGAATTACTGATGAAAAGAATCATCTTCATGTGTCTCAGACTTGTGTTTTCAAAGCTGAGTTATTTTACTCCCATGGCCTTGTGGCCTTGTGGTTCTGGTCAGCTGGGTCACACTGTACTCCTTCATCATCATCATCAACATCATCATCATCATCATGAGTGTGTGTTTGTGTGCAGCTGCAAACAAAAGTCGTGGGCTGACCGGTCACACTGCCGTCTTTGTTCTGCAAGGAGAAGACAAACAGTCACATTTCCACCAGAGAGAGAGGGAGAATATAGCGCCATGTGGTTGGTGTTGACCTTCACGGCATTTTGAAGGCTGGTATCGAGGTTTAAAGTTCAAACTCTAAAAATGTGACCATGCTTATACGGCCAAATTCAAGAATTTGATGTTTTTCATGTAATCAGTCAGGCTGGAGAAGAAGAACATGAAACAAAAATCTCTTTAGAGTCAAAACTAACCTGTTTGCTCCTCTAATTGGATTCATTTTTACACTGTTTGCCCCTTTTATTTGTCATTTTTGCCTCATTATGACTGAGCAAAATGTAAAAATGTGTGCATGATTTCCTGATGTGTCATGTTAAACATTTTGACCTTAACCCACATGTGATTACAGGACACATACAAAGCCTATAATATGCATATCAATGGATAAAACCATTTGTTAGAATATCCTAAACTTACCTATAGAATTTAGCAAAAGGCTTTCACTGTAAAGAGGTGATTTCCAGGATTGCGCCATAATAAACACGGTGGAACCTATTTTCACTTTACAATAAAAGGATATTGTTGAGGTTGGTGTTTTATTCCATATTTTACTGTATTATTACAAGTTTTTACCATCAAAAGAAACATATAAACATGGAAAGAACATATGAATGGCATATAGAATATAGGTTTTACCATGAAATATTACATGAATGGCATATAGAATATAGGTTTTACCATGAAATATTACAGTCTTGGGTCGTTATTGTCTTTAGTGTCTGTTAATTGCCCTCTTCATCTTTAATTTCGTCTTTTGGTTAAGTTGTAAAATTCAAAAATAATTGATAAATAACGTTATTGTATCATTTTTTTATATAAAAATCTAGCTAGTTAGTTTTATTTTATTATTTTTTTAAATGTATTTTTAGTTTGTTATTATGTGTATATTAATACAAAAGACTGAGAATTTAAATATGATAAATATTACAGTGTTTACATATTATTGCTGGGTCGTTATTGTCTTTAGTGTCTGTTTAATTGCAGAATTTGTTGATTAATGTTTACTTTTAGGTCATTATCACACACATTTAATCAAATATTGGATTACTCTTTTACTTTTAACTCAATGAATCTACTACCTTTGAAGTTTAAAGTAGCTGTGCAGCTTTTTGTCATGATTTCAGGTCTTTTTCTTAATCAAAGGACGCGTTTTTAGACGTGAGAAGGACAAAAGAAGCAAAGAGAAGCAAGAAAGAGAGTAAAGAAAGACAGAGATCTGTCTCATCTGTCTCATCTGTCTCTTTCTGTCTCTTTGTGGGTGTCCTGCAGTCCATCCTCTCTGTTTCCTCCCTTCACAGATCATGCGCGCGGACACACAGAGCAGCATCTGTTGAGCGCGCGCGCTCTCCGAACCAAACCCGACAGCTGACGGAAGTGGCCGAACGCAGCCGAGTGGACCGCCACAGACCCGAACACCTAAAAAACGGACCAGCCGGGCGGCACAGATCCAGATATCCGAGCAGTTTAATCAGCCCAGCAACACCGCAGGGATGACGGCTCTAAGCAGCTGGGAGCTGTGCGTCAAGTACGCCCTCTTCATCTTTAATTTCGTCTTTTGGGTAAGTTGGAAAATTCAAAAAATAATTGATAAATAATGTTATTGTATCATTTTTTGTATAAAAATCTAGCTAGATAGTTTTATTTTTATTTTTTTAAATGTATTTTTATTTTTTTATTATGTGTATATTAATACAAAAGTCTGAGATTTGAAATATTATAATTATTTATATGATGTTTGGACTTTGGGTTGAGGTTTTAAGACTGCACATGCGCAGTATAATTTGTACTTGCTGCAGGTGAACATGGTAAAACATTGTTTCTAATAGCAGCATGAAACTTACTTAGATTTCAACTATTATTTTTTCTTTTACAAGTTTTCTCATTTTTATTTATTTTTAATACGCAAATGAGGTATTGTCTCATTAAAAATGTGATAATTTGCACTCATTTCCAGAACACTGGATGAAGCCAGGTTCAAAATGCTTGTTTCAGTTTGTTGACATATTAAAGTCAAAGGTTTTTAGAGAGGGAATGTTGGATATCTCTTTTAATAACTTCATAAATTAGAAAATACTGCAAACAACCATAAAAAATCAAAATTTTAAAGTAATAAAATGTTCTATAAATGAAGCTCTGAATGATACATGAACAAACCTAATCTTCAGAATATAATTGAAATCAAACTGGAAGTTTTGGTGTTTGTAAGTGCTACTGAAGTGGATATTTGTTGTTGTTTGATGATTAAATGTTAGGTTTAAATATGCAAATGAAGCATGATGTAATGCAAATTTATTGGTCTAATCTACAAACGCAAATAGACAAAGTTTAGTAAAATACTTACACTTTAATGTTTTAAACTTTTAAAATACTAAACACTTTAATGTAGATTTTTGGGTGTTTTCTTTCCAGTAGTCTGAGAAATTGACCAGTTCATGAACAAAATATGCTTTTGCATGTTGTACCTCACCTTAAATCTTATTTTAGCTCACGATATCGGCATACAAAGAGCCATGTCTGCCTTTCTTTCAACCACATATAGGTGCTAAAATCAGTTGAACGTATAAACTTGGACTTGGATTTATATGCGTAGTGGACTGAGGTTTGACTTTGTTGTTTGTCATTGATATGTGACAGTTAGGCCTACTGGTCTACATACATGAAACATTTTCCAATCGTGAGTCAGATCTGTCACACACGAACACACTGAGGTGTTTTAGGGAGTTTAGAGTGTCCCACCGAATCAAAGTAACCAAAGACGCCAACGAGAGTCAAGAGGAGGCGCTGCCCCTGAAATCTGACTGGCCATCCAAAGGTGCCATACCGTTATCCTAACCTCTTCCACTCCATGCTGTCCTACACATGCTGTTTTAAATCACATACATACACACTGATACAATCCATGTCAGCAAAGGTGCTAAATAACTCAACAGAGTTAGTCAAAAGTTTGTCCTTGGAAAAACCTTGGATGACGTCTCGTTTTTACAGATCCTCCTTGTAGTTTTTTGTATTTTCACTTGGTGTATTTGAATATTTCTTCATACTGGGGTCACTAAACAGTGCTGGAAATCTGATACTCTTGTGGATTTAACTGACAATGTTCAACAATATTTATTTGCGAGGATGTTAGTTCCCAAGGAACATTGTCATGAGACCATCGTGACCTCTGGGATAATCTCAGCCTCGTCAATCGTCACAAACACAAACTAGAGACCAAGGTCATTCAGGAGATAGAAGATTTCCCAGGGATTATAGAGTATAAGGGGATTTCTGAGAAGTTTCCAGAAGAGGAGTACTCGCCATCCGATGGCCAAAATCTCCAAATGTAACGGCATGATTTTTTTTAATAGTGTTACTCGAGTTCTTTGTGTCTTAATGTGGCAGAATTTTGAAAAATGCTCAACAAAACTGCTGCAACAACAGCATGTGAATGACCATCATAAACCATCCATACATCCATTATCTGTAACCGCTTATCCTCATCAGGGTCATGGTGGGACTGGAGCCTATAGGAGTAACCATCGTATACTTCAAATATTTATCACTAGAAAAACCTGTTGAGGTGCAAACAAATCATCGGTTTCCAGCTTTTGGATGACATATGATGTTTACAGACTATCTCGCTAAGGATCCCCTGCCTTTGTTTATCATATGTCGAGGCGGAGTGGAAGAGTCTGCACAGTCGGAAGTGAGATCTTACTTCAGACCAACCATTCGACGAGTGTTTCTGAACGTGCATTGGTCCATATGCTTCAGTCATTATGTCCATAATGACATAATCATGTCCTCGTTAGGTCGTAATTATGTCCTCATCCGGCCAGCATTCCCCTGAATTCCTCCTCTTCTTCTTCTCCGGTGATCCAAATACTAACACCCCACCCCATGGTGCTCTGAGCTAACATGAGCTAACAGCAGCTACAGTCGGCAGCAGTTTACTTCACTGTCCATCAGGAAACTCTGTAAATCACAGAGAGCTGAGGCGGAGAAGTTCCAACAGAGGGCGTGATTGAGGCCGGTCTGTCATGAAAGGAGCGATAAGTTGAAGAACATTGATTTCACCCATGCTTCTTCACTCTGCCGTCCTTTCTCTGTTGTTACTTAGCTCGTTTCTGTCCTTTTCTTTTGTCTCGAGCTCCTCTTGCTTCACTCCTTTTGTGTCTTCTTCCCTCCTCTCACTTTTCTCTTTATCTTCTAGTTTTTGTCACAAAGATCCAGTCTGGTCTGAACACACACACACACATTAATCTCCAATCTTTAAACAAAACAGTTCATGGCAAAAAAGAGAAAGAAAGAAGGGAGGAAGCAAAGAAAGAGAGCGGGAGACGGGGGAGGCTTCAGCAGGCTGGAAACAAAGCTGGTGTTGTTGGTTTCACTGGGTCTACTGGGAGAGGAGAGCAGCTCGAGTTACCTCAGCAAACATCAGTGAACCTCAATCCCGTGGAGGTTTGTGTGTGAACACACCTGTGAACACTTTGTTTCTCTTCATCCACCTGACTTAGTGCTTCACGTTTGATTCAGAACGAGGCAGAATATTTGATTTTCTAACCTGTTGTTCATTGTTTAACCTTCTCTATCTTCTCTGTCCCCACGTGTCAGTACGTCAGTCTCTCAGTATGTTTTTCTCGCAGACTTCCCAGACGCCTAGTCATCGATTTAGATAACTTAATAATTGTTAATGTCATTTATCACCCAAAAATTGAATTATTCACTGTGTTTCAGCCTTAAAAATGTGAGGATGTGTTGTTTTTAAGTGATGGTCAGACAGAACTAGTTACTTAAGGATGTTACTTTGGGCTCTGGAGAACATTTTTTAGCATTTTCAGACCTTAAGTGACCAATAGATGAATCAATAATGAAAATAAACCAGTAGTTGTTGCCCTTCACTTGATAACAATACATGTCTTATTAGTGTAGAATCATTTTAGATCTACAAACTCGACCGGTCCTCAGATAAAATAAACACTGGCTCTATATTTACATTTTTCATAGCCACTATAGTTTATCCATCATGTGAGGAAGGGAAGGGTGAGATTAGGGGGTTGCAATCTGCAGCTACACTCAGCAAAGAAATAGATCATCAGTAGACCTGAGGTGAGCTGAATGACGCCTGGTTGCTCAAAAAAATGATCTGTAACAGCACCCACCTGTCAATCAAAGCGTCCACGCTCCTAATCTATCATAACTTTAAGCCTTAATATAATGTGAACAGGTGAGTTCTATATAAATTCACCCTCAGTACAGTTGTCATGAACGGGGAAATTAGCTACAGAGACCAAAACTGTTTTTTGCACCAGGCTGTAAACATGTTTATTTCTGCTGTGAAACATGGGGACTTATGGAGACTGACTCACTTCTGGAGCCAGCCTCAACTGGACGAAAAGAGGAACTGCAGTTTTTTGGCACGTCCGCACTGGCTTCGCTTGCACAACCAGGTTCAGTAAACTGAAGGCGTTGTGTTACACCCAACCTCTCTCTAAACTTTAGAGAGATACTTCTGCATTCTGATGACACATACCAGAATTCATTTAACAAACATACGTCACACCTGCCTCTCAGCAAAAGTGTCTTAAAAATATAAGTAAATATAATATATATGAATCATCGGAAAGTGATTTTTAATTTGAACTTAATCCATCAAATGGAGCGGGGAGTTTAAAGTCAAGTTTAAACACAATAATAGTTTTAACCACATACATGCTGCATGGTTTTAGGGCTCGGTTACGCCGATTATTTCTCGGCAAGAATCAAAAGTGTTTGCCAGGTCGATATCTAAATAAGTTTAGATCATGTAGTCATTACAATAGGACTCAAGAAACGTCCTCCAAAACAATGTTTTATTTCAACTAAAGATCATTTAAACTTCAAAATATCTCCACGTAAAACTGTTTGTAGAAGCAGTACGGGTCAATTAATAAAAGGTCACAGTCGTAATAGAAACCAAGAATAAGTAGCTGGTGCATTAAAGGAATCTGTGTTCAGAGTGTAATAGAGTAAATGTATCCAGTATTCATTCATTTTCCTCATTTCATCACATTGTAAACCTCAGGCCTGTATCTCATATCACAGTGTTGGGGTTGATCTCGTTTAACTTGCTTGTTAATTACATTCAGCTGCTCTGATTTAGACATCACTGGAGCAGATTGTTACTCCCCCCTCCTCTCACTCCCACTCCCACTCACCCTCCGCCTCCTTCCTCTCCCCCCCGACCTCGTCCCCTCCCCCATGACTTCCTAAGTACGCCCAGGTGAGCCATGCATGGGTGTGGTTCACTCTTCTCTTCTTTTTACACTGTCCACATCTTCTTCCCGCGCTGACACGGCACAGACTTTTTGAACTCCAGTTTTTTGGACTTTTTCTTCTTAAAAAAAAAAACAAAAAACATCAAAATCTTGGAGCCATGGGGGGAGTGCAGTGCGTCAAATACCTGATGTTTGTGTTCAACTTTCTCTTCTGGGTATGTAGCGTCACTTACACAGTGTCACTTGTGGTTGATACATGAGACTCTGGGTGAGACGGAGCTGGTGTTTGTGGGATTTGGTTGGTTGAAATGCTTCAGGTTTGGTTTGTGGAGTTTGTTGTTTGGGGCTGGATTGCTGCTTAAATCTTGAGGCAACTTCAGCCTTTAGTTTGAGGTCAGTCTCTGTGTGTTACAAAATAGCCCCCGCTCAACAGAGTCAGTCATTCAGTTCCTCAAAATGTGTCTGATTGGATAAATGAACTCACCTGTTGTCTGCTCGTCACATGGCCGATGCCCTCTGACTGAAACAATGCCTGGCATGAAGGAAAAACACGTGTTGCTGCTGCTGGAGTCGCAACAACCAAAAGATGTTTATAGTGAAGCTGTGTATTGATCAGAAGATCAGATTTTGATTTGGTAGTCTCAGTTACAATTGAAATAAATAAAAAATATAATGCACAAGGTATTTCTCAAGATTTATAAGATCTGGCAGCTTTTAGAACTCAAACATTTTAATATTCGAAGTAGTTAATGCCAAATTATCTGGTTCAAAATGTGACATGTTGTGCTGTTTTTCTCTGTTAATGTCACCAACTCTGAAGAAGTCCTTTGGGGCTATAAGAAGTTGTCTGATATCTTTAGAAATTAAACAATTAATCAAGAAAAATCATCAGATTAGTTGAAGAATAGTCGAATAATTGTAGTTTGTCTTTTTGCCTGGAAGTAAACTGACATTTACGTCATTTAAATGATTTAATGATGAGAGAACCTGTGTAATCGACCAGAGAGCATACTTTTTAGAACAAAAACTTAAAGTAACGTTACACCAACTGAGCTTTAGACAGTCTGTCCTATGTCATACAGATTTACTTCAGCAACATCAAGAGTCGACGTCCTCTCTGAGTGCTCTCAGGTCGACAATCACATCATAAGTTAGACATTCCTTTTTTATATCCATAAATTTCCACCACTGATGGAGGGTTCGCTCTCGTCTTCATTGATGCTCGGATTATGTGAGAGCTCCTCAAAGGGCAGAGCAGACATGACAGACTTGCTGCATGTTTCAAAGACACACCTCAACCTCTACGGCCTAAATATCTGATCACACAGGAATAACTGGAGCCACAATTTTCACATTCCTTTCGGCTGTTGTCGACCTCTGTTTGAACGTCTCTTCAGTCAGCGCCTGAGCTTACAACCCTGAATATGACTGAAAATCATTTAGCCGAGTGTGTTTCCACGCTGTGTTATTACACTGATTACCTGTTTAGGGTGTTTAATGACTGTTTTGACAACCTGCGTCTGCAGTTTTAGGCGTAATGACAAATATGGCCGGACAAATGAGATGACAACAGTACAAAAAAAACAAACATCAGATTATATCGGTGCGTTCACACAGACTGATCGCTGTCAGTGTTCTTGTTTATAGAAATTAAGGTGACATTTTCCACTTTGTATCCTTTTATGAGGGGAGATTTCCCTTCAACAGAAAGTCAAACAAGTTTGGCTTTATCTGTCTTGGACGTGTTGAAGTTTTTTTTAAAAGCTGCTTTCAGTCTCTCAGAAATCATTGTTTGTTGTGGTTTCCCCTCCCATTGCTAAAGACACTGCCGAGTGCATTTGTGGTTAATGAGAGCTTAATGCGAGCCTCGAGGGAAAGGACTGCTTCTTCCAGGATACTTAAGACAGCTCATTGCTGCCGACACACAAACACTACAACTCCCCCGAGCGCACTTACTGTACATCATAAATATCCATTCTTCAACCAGGACACTCAGTTTCCTGTTTTGCAACTTGTTTTTCAATCTTTAATTTGGAGAATACATGATGAATAATGATATTAACTGCCAAACAAAGCCACGATTTTTGTGCTAAACTACACTGAAAGATGAAACTGATCTTTTAAGTCCACATTTAAACTGTAAAATAAACACGTTAGTCGCAGTAAAAGTGCGAGCAAGTCCCTACCGAATGGTTATTTTGGTGGAACAGTTGAGAAAGAGCCAGGGGATACTTTTGTTCAATATTTGCATTTTGGCTGAAGTGTGACAGGAATGTGGGGAGAGAGCCACAGGTCGACAAAGACTTAATAACACTAACTAACAGCTCGAGGCAGTTCTAGACCAGCAGCTCCTGTTTTCTGCAAGGTTACATATTGTTGTTTTTTGTGGCTTTGTTAAGAGCATACATTAATATAAATAATTCAGTTTTCCATCAGAAACGACTGTGTTACAGCGAGCTAAAGGTAAAGCAGTGAAAACACACTAATAACTACCCAAACTATCCTTTTTTAAACTAGTTCTCACAGGATCTCATTTTCCATGTTTAGGAGGTAAGGCGAGGGTTCTTCAGTTGGTTGCAATCTGCATTTTCGCTGCTAGATGCCACTAAATCTTCCACACTGGACCTTTTTTAACAATCTATCAATGTATTGTAGTGTTTTTCCATCACTGCACTGACACAGTTGACTCAGTAAAGTTTATAGTGTTGGTACAGAAGTGGAAAGTTTAGTGTGATACTAAAACGTAGCAGTTCTGTTGACTTTCCACTCTACAGACTACATTGAATAAATGTATCAGACATGTCAAACCCTCTTGAACGTACTCAACGTTGGCATATTGTGAAACGAGTGTACAGTAAATACGTTGACATTGATCGTAAAGCTCGCAGTGACTCAAACTTCAGTCACACTTTACGCTCGAGGCTACATTTGGAAGGTTTTGATGGATGATTGGGAGTGACCGTGTTAGCCTGCTCACTCTCACATGAACGCTGACAAATCAGACCTGAGTTCAGTCATAGTTCATGTCGTAAGTGCTGACAGATCAGATGAATTTACTTACATCTTACATCACACGCTAGTCAAGTATAGGAATAGTTTTTTTCCACATTGTGTATTAAATTGTCTTTGATCAGTGGTTCTTCAAATCAGTGACTCTCCTGGGTAATGTAAAGGTGTGTACTACAATACCAATGAAACTTGACTGCCGTTGATTTGGAGAAGAAGTTGTGAGGAAGTTAGAAATGCAGCTCGGAGTGTTACTGGATTTAAAACACTCAGTTGTTGCATTTGGTGGCACGTCATGACAACATAGCAGCTGAATGAATCCAAGCTTGTGACTGGATGTTTGTTGACAAAATCAGGGTCTCATTGGATACCTAAACTTGGTATCTGGATACATAGATGCAGGACCTGTCAGTACTTGGAATAAAGCAATGAATATAAGGCTTTATTTGAGGGTAGTGATCAAACAGAGAGGTACAAATAAATTCTCCACTGCCTTTTTAAAGAACCAATCTGTACAATTTTTGTGGCATCTAGTGGTGGGGCTGCAGATTGCAACCGACTGAATACTGCACGCCTCATCCTCCCTTTGAAGCAATGGTGGCAAATTTTGTTGAAGTCACTATCTAGAGTCAGTTTCTGGTTTGTTCATTCAGGGCTGCTGTAGAAACATGCCGGTGCAACATCGTAGACTTCTCCTTATTATTTTCCGCTGATTAAACACCAATAGATCCTCCTCAGTGTTAAACACTAGACCTTTAACGTGCTCATCCTTTATTGAAGTTACATGTTTGGACCTTGTGTGTGCTCACTGATTCGTTTCGGGGCCCACTAAGGAGTGACCTGTGACAATATAATCATAGTTTGAATGTGCTTTTTGTTTTTGTAGGCATCGTGAGTTGAATTCTTGTTTTTCTAGGCCGACGAGGGTGGACGTTTTTGTTTGTGTGTGTGCTCACTGATTAACAGCAGATTGTAGGAAATTATCCTGAGAAAATGTTGAGAGATAACACTTCCAGATAGTGCGGACGCTCCGTGTGTCAGTCTTAACTCCTGTTGCACAAAAAGACGTCAACGTTGCGTCATGGGACATTTATGGAAGTCATTTGGGTGGCAACAAAGAGTTGATGTGAATTCGTGGTTGCTGAGGAGACACTGAGTGATTCATTCTAGTATGTTATTATGGTGAACGCCACGGAGACGAGCACACACACACACAATGACTGACCATCCTTTTGTCTGTCTTTAAATGTCCTGTGTAAAGATTGAGTTAACTGCGTGAAAGAGTCCGACCTGAAGAGCTGCTTGTTGATCAGGTTCTTCTGGGTTGGTCGGGCATTCAGAAAAATGTTTGGCAACTGTTGGCTCCACTCCAGTGGAATCCATGTCAGTATTTTTGTACCTGCACGTCAGTCGGTCCATCACACACAGACTGAAATATCTCAACAACTAGAAGATCTCTAGCACCATCAGCAGTTTTGATCAAGTCTTTAATGTGACTGACGGTTAAAGAAGGGAGAATTTCAGAATTCATGGACGGATGTGTGATTATGTAGTGACAAAAATAAGTCATTTTTCAAGCACAAATGCCAAACATGTTGAGAATTTTGATTGCAAACAGTTTTTTTTCTTTGTGGTGGGTTTTGAGTGACGTTTACTGGACGCTCAGGAATCCGGTGCATGTATTTGCCCTGCAGGATAAATATTAACGTGTCGGATACCTGTGAAACCACCGACATTCCCATCGTCCTCGGCTCTTATTTTGTTTGCCAACTAATGACACGATTTCTGAATTTAGAGACAGTTTATTGGTTTAATTTACATCCAATCACAGCAGTGGTGTTGACATAAATCAGATGATGCACATCTACAGTTTGGTGTGGTCTTAGCCAGTCTTTGAGACTGAGACAAGACCTTCAAAAACTAGTCTTGAGACCAGGACTAGTTTTTCATACATGTCTTATTTTCTTCTCTTCAGCTGGCGGGTACCGCCGTGCTGGCTGTCGGCCTCTGGCTGCGTTTTGACACCAGGACAGCAGGACTGTTTGAGGGAGAGGACGCGCCCACAGTCTTCTTCACCGGTAAGGCCTCTGCCACTATCGTACATATCAATAATCACAACACATTAAACGAGGAATCGAGCCAATTAAAGTATTATCTGTACAACTTGGACTCATCAAACCACACGTGCTTTTTGAGGTCCTGACCAAATTCTGTAAGAACTGTGAAATACTGAGTAATTTGCTTTTTTGTCTTTTTTATTTTCAATATTTTTATATATTTTTGGGGTTTTGTAACGTTGGTCGGACAACTGAAGACATTTCCTGACATTTTATTAACTAAACAAGAAGTTTAGTTTAGAAAGAAATAAGCAATAGATTAATCTAATGGACATAAGTCTTAGTTCCATCCCTAAAATTGTTTTATTTTGAAGTTCTCTGGCTGTTTCAAGCAGCTGCAGTTGAACTTGACTGTTTTTAAATCTGACGATGATTAACAGTTTCCCTGTGTGCAAGGTGATTCTAGTTAAAAGGTCATAACACACATAAGAAGTTCCCCTGAAGGATTCTTAATGTTTTATGTCATTTAAAGGTCTAGGAGCTTAGTGTGTGTGGCTTCATGTATTTGTCAGATGTGACCTGTTGTTTGATTATCGTGCTGCGACAGTAACAGTCTGCAGGGCGTATAGAGGGCAGCTGAGGCCGAGGTTAGTCCACGGCGAGGCAGAGCCCCTCCACACATAGCTTTCATTCTTCGCCGGCTGACAGGGACGTCTTTGTTTTCTCTGAGGAACTCGGCAGAAAGACGGACCGGCCCCGCACTCCCCTCCTCGTCTTTTTTTGTGTTTCGCTTCCATCAAACTGATAAAGTGAAGTGGGCAGCCGGGGCGACTAGAGGATTGTTTTGAAATGACAAACATCTTAATAACAGCTCGGGGAGCAAAAAGACGCACTGGAGGAGGAATATTTGTGTGGTTACCGTCCCCGTGACATCAGTGCTGCGGTTATTGTTGTCCTACATTTGTGTTTTATGAAGCCACATCAAAGAGAATTAAAGACGTCGGGTTGTTTATCGATCCCACACAGCAGCTTTCCCAGTATGATTCATAACAAGAACATCTAGAGTCACTTGATGACATCAACTCTCTGAAATAAACCAGCATCCATCATTCAAATGTGATGCAAATCACGAGCGTAGGCGTGAATCGTTGGTTATAATATTGTGGGAAACTTGCTGTAATGCTGTGTTTTTTCCTCTGCAGGTGTGTACATCCTGATTGCGGCGGGCGCTCTGATGATGGTCGTGGGCTTCCTGGGATGCTGCGGAGCCATTAAAGAGTCGCCGTGCATGCTGGGATTGGTGAGTTAGAAGTAGTCCTGCCTCCCGAATAATCTAAAATCTAAAAAAGTGGGCAAAGATTGACTGGTTGCTCAAAAAAAGCCATCTGTAACAGCACAGAAGTTGGACATTTGAACATGGGGACTTATGGAGACTGACTCACTTCTGGAGCCAGCCTCAAGTGGACGTTTGAAGAACTGCAGCTATTGTTACAGTTTGAAGTGACATGCAAATGTCTCTAAATGTCCCTGTTCTTGTGCAAACAACGTGTCTGAGCCGGGCCACCTGCCAACCTGAGTTGATTCCAGCACTCAGCTTACGTGACGAGGTCCACGCAGTGTGTTGGAAGGTGTTTTGGACCTGTGGTTACCCTCAATGCCTTTTGTAGGTTTAAAGAGAGCTGACCTTTACTGACGGACACATTCCTGTAGACTGTAACATGAGCGCCATCCTAACAACAAACCAAACTTTCCAGAGCTGTACAGTCTCTCTCTGTGTGTGTGTCCACGGTGTTTGGTGATTGCCAAACCTTCAAACTCAAACTTTCACCTGTGACTGAAACAATACACCCTCAGCAACACTTCAATTTCTTAAAATAACTATCAAGTTGAATCAACAACTCGAAGGTACAGCAACAGATCCCAGCTCCTCCTAAAGAATCCCCCAGGCGTTCATAGACCAGATGGGCTCTGTAGTCCCTCCAGCAGGTTCTGGGTCTGCCCCAGTTTGACGTGCCCAGAACATCTTCAAAAGGAAGACGTCCAGGAAGGATCCTGATCGGATTAGCGATTATCGGTCACTACCCAAAGCGAAGACCAGATGTGAGGATTGGAACGTAGACGGACTGGAAGATTGAGAGCTTCCAGTCCATCCAGAGCAGGATGACACAACGTTGACGCTACCAATCCGCTGGTCCATCTTGAGCTCAAGACCTTGAGATACTGGAGCTCCTTCACCTATGTGTAGATCACCTGTAGTTCAGAAACATTCTGAGACTCTTGTTTCTTTGTTTTAGTTCTTCTTATTCCTGCTCCTCATCTTCGCCGTCGAAGTGGCTGCTGGCATCTGGGGACTCTCCAACAAAGACCGGGTACACAACAACACACACACTTTGGACTTGTTGTTGTTGTCGCCGTCATCAGTCAGTAATTTGAGTTTGTGTCGTCTTTGTGTCTTCAGGTGGTGGAGGACGTCACGGAGTTCTACAAACAGACCTACACCAACTACAAAGACACCAGACAGGAAGCGCTGAAGGAGACGCTGCGCCTCATCCACTTTGGAGTGAGCACACCGACAATCCTACAAACAATTAATTAACAATCAAAGATTTAATGATTTTTGACTGACGTCTTGGAGGAACTGAAGTTTCGTCGTTCTTGTTTCTCTCCAGTTGAACTGTTGCGGCCCGACGGGGACGGTGATCGACGCCGCCCGAGATATTTGCCCCAAGAAGGAGGGACTGGAGGCACTTATCACCACGGTAACGCAACATACAGACAGGGTTTCTGACTCACTTATGCAGGGTCTAGATTACAGGTTCTTGCATAAGTAGAAAAATACTTAAATTTCAAAATAAAGGTCGTATTATAATTATACTACATTATAATACATTCCCGTGTCCGTAATGAGCTGGTGCTGTAACTTCATGTCTTTCCTCTTTGCCTCTTTCTATCAGAGCTGTCCGACCGCCATCGACGAGATGTTCAACAACAAACTGCACATCATCGGCGGGGTCGGCATCGGTATCGGTGTCATCATGGTGAGACGCGTACAGAACCTTTTTAAACCCACTTAAGGAACTCCATCAATCCACCTTTTAAATGAGATGATTCTGTCGCGGGTCTGGACACACAAACAGTTAGAAAGTGTAAAGACGGATTTAAATAAACAGAAATTAGTTTGTTGTTAAATACGGAGTAGTTTGACCTCTTTTAAATGAAGCCTGCTCATAACAATAATGCCATCATCAGTATTACTGTTGTAGCTTCATTAGTAGTTTTTGTTTTTTCTCAGCAGTCAAACAGTTCTGTGTCTCAGTTTAGATACTTCAGTACACGTAGTATTCTGTGTACACGTTGTACTACTACTACTGCGACCTCTTCAGCTCCATGGCGACTGTGTCCAGCGTTCTAGACTTGTGTACTTTTTAAAATAGCAAGTGTGAGCATGGACAGATATAAAAGTGTGTTTATTGTGGTCATAGCTCGCAGTGTGACTCGACCTACTGAAGCACGACCAGTTTGTCAGGGCTGTTTTTGTATAAAAACACTGTTTTGTAATTTCTTTCTGGTCTGATGAGCCTAAAGTTGTTTAACCCCGTCTCTCTCTTCCTCTCCTCAGATCTTTGGGATGATCTTCAGCATGATGCTCTGCTGTGCCATCAAGAGGTCCAGGGACTACGTCTAAAAAAAACCACCACCACCAGCACAACCTCCTCCTCCATCTTTAACTTATGTGTCCTCACTTTCACAACCTCTGCTTTTAGAGTTTGTTTCGGTTTAATAATCATTGTAACGTTGCTTAGTTTGGATCCATACAGGATGGTCCAGTCGACCCGTGAGAGTATGGAAACCCGCTCCTATACAAAGGGTTGTTTTGTTTTTGTTTTTTTAGTCCCGATATCTCGACTTCACATCACACCGAATCATCTGCAGGAACAAGAGACTTTAAAAGACTCTGCTGCCTCCTGGAGGACCTTGAAGATCACTAACTCTTTTATTTCATCAGCTCTTCACTGTTGGATAATCTTCAGTTTGTGTAAAATGTGTTTTTAAAGTCTGTGGTGAGTTCTAATCTAACAGGCTTTTTTTCTTTTTGCAGCTAACAGAATTTTATTGTGACTTTATTTTTTTATTTTGCCCCTTCCTGAAGTTACACATTAGATCTTTTTTCTTTTATCAAACTTTGAAGTTTTATGCAAATATTTTGAAGAATGCAGCTCAGATAAGTCTTTAAAAATGCCAAATAAATAAACTAATAAGCACTGATTCGTTTTTGTAAAGAGTCGTCTCATCTTTTTTTCCTCAGAGGTACCACATCCAACATTATCTGTAGAAATACGACGCTGATCTGCACTTAATATTTCCTGTTTGGAGAGTATTCATTTCACCTCCATTTACTATGTCGCAACCACATTTTAGAGAGAAACTCTACGAGCATGAAACATAAAATTAGAAAACTTACTTCAGATTTCAATCCAGCTATCTCAGTTTATATCAAATTAATTTAATTTAGTTTTTATAGAATTCTAAATTAATAGAAATTTCTCCACATACCACTAGAGGGAGGTTGTGTACCACTGATTTGTTCATGGTGGGGATGTGAGCAGTGAGTTCAATGGGACTCATTTCTAAAATGTTTGTGTTTGAACATGAACAAAATCAACAGTTTCCAGCAGTTTGCTGTGTTTACTTTTCTTTCGGCTGTTCCACGGACACAAAACAAACAGGCAAACAAGTTTATCGAGTTATCCTGTAGCAGCCCACGTTAAATGTGATTGTTTCCCTTTTCCTAAGTCGCTAAATGACTGAAGAAACACGGTCAGTCAGACAGTTTGGGTACAAGTTATTTATTCCTTGAAATCAGTGAAATAAATAAAAAAGAAACACATGGCTTTGACAATGCTAAAGTCGTGGCGAGGTCGACTCCTCTCGTGGAAGGCGGGGCTCTCGTGGCCCCCTCAGTTTTTTTTTGTCAGTTATCTGTCACCGAGGTCACACGAAGCTTTTTACTGCAGATCACCTGTAAACAAACCGGAGGCGACTTTACAGACGTCTCTGCAGCGAGTTCAGTTTGAGAAGTTTTTCCTGCTTCGACAGACAGAAATCACGCGGTCGTCACGCGGAGCTGTCGTGTTTACCAGCCGGCCTGAAGCCTGAAACTTGAAGGATCGTTGTTTTTAATAATTTCTCTGTCAACAAACCCCACAAAAAACACTGATGTATCTCAGTCCTCTGAGCCACAGAGCCCCCAAAACTATTAAAAACCCTTCAGTGAGTCACAATGTTGCACTTAAACTATTAAAAACCCTTCAGTGAGTCACAATGTTGCACTTACGCACACACACACTATTTTGACTCAGAGCACCAAATGTGGATTAATCCGCTGCTGAAAATGAATTATACTTTCACGCAGCTGATAATCTAACTATCATGTTTATTTTTGAGGTTGTAGTTTGCATTATATTGACATTTTGGCCATTTACATACATGAGAGGGTCATAATATAATAATAATATAAACTCCTCTCATTATAATGCAACAAAAACACCTGCTAAGGCTTCAATAATAAACATGAAGTAGAAATAAAACCTCTCTCCTCTTGAGGTCAGAGAGTGT
Organism: Larimichthys crocea; assembly: GCF_000972845.2. NCBI lineage: Eukaryota > Metazoa > Chordata > Actinopteri > Sciaenidae > Larimichthys > Larimichthys crocea. The sequence continues at coordinate 3,518,205 of NC_040030.1, read as the reverse complement.
TAACAGACGGACTGCTGCGTTCGTGATCTTTTGTGGGATTTGTTGACAGTAAGAAAACTACAGAACGACGGCGGCCTCGTCCTTCAAGACAGAACTTTGATGAGTTTTCTTTGGACACCACAGTTTGAGTTTGGCGGACGATGTGAATCTACAAAATCTATAACGCCGACGGAAAACTCGGCCTTAGACGATGAACTGATTCGTCGTTTAAGTGTATTTTAAACTATAACAACAAAAACCTGCTCTGCTTTCTTTGTCTTCTCTAAAAGTCTTTGGGTTTGGTGTTTTTTAACTATTTTCTAACATTTCTCAACAATTAACCAAGAAAAGAATTGTCAGATTAATAAAACTCTTTTTTGTGTAATAGACAAACCCAACTTTGGTGCAAAGGTGCATTTGGAAACTAAGTTTTTGTAAGTCTGTAAACGTTGTCTGACCTGTGAATGACCTAAAAAAAATGATTTCAACTCTCACAAACTTAAAGCTACTTTGTGCTACAGACGCTGGAGAAGTCCAGCTCAGACGTGGAAAATGGCAGAATTATTATCAGTGCAAGATTTAGATGGCAGACACATCGACGTGTGACGTAAAGTTCGTGTTGTGCTGTGCGGCTTCGGTGTAACGCCGCGTGGATCGTCCCCCCCCCCCAGTTGGTTTTCATTGGTGCTGCAGCTGGCCTGAGTGTGTGAGTTGGCAGTCTGTCAGTGTAACTCTGCATTTAAATGAGTTTCTAATAAAAAAGAAAGAATCTGATAAACTGCGAGGGCAGGAAAGAAGCGGATAAAACAGACAAACTGTTGCATATATTTGCCACAAAAACCCTGAAGCTGCTTTTTTTGCTATTGCTGCGTTGGCTAGTTTGTACTACAGTCTACAGTACGGAAGGGGAGCCGCTCCTCCGCGGCTTCGCTCGGTGCGTTTACATGCTCATAATCTGAAATTAAAGGAAAAATCTGTTAAAATGCGAACAGATTAAAACAACATTTGGCTTCCGTGGCAGAGAGTTGAAGTGGATTCAGTTTGATGAAGCAGGCAGGATGGTCACGTCGTGGCCTCGAGAATTCAAGGATGTGGTTTTGGGGAGGCCTGAGGGATTCATGGCACCTCCTCCACCTCTTCCTCCTCCTTCAAATCGGATGGGGTTCACACACAGCAAGTCTAACGGTGCATTCAGGACGTCTTTGTCAGCTTGTAACTTCTAACTATGTCCAGGTTTAAGCTCCACTTTTTGTGTGGAGGGTCAGACTCAATTATCGACTGACAAAATGAATCATAAGTTAATTAAAAATGATCATTTAAAAGCAAAAACTGAATTATATTGAATTATATCCCACTCAAACGTGAGAATCTTCTGTTCCTCTGTTGGAAACTGACTTTGTAAACTAAATAATTATTTGATTAACCTAAAAAATAATCCGTATAAATCATAGTTGGTTGCAGACGTACGCTGTGAGGTGTACGGGACAGCCTTGACTTGTTTCGTAGTTGTGAGTCCTGACCTTCTGTCACATGTGGAGCTTTAACTTCACATGACAGTAACCTGGCAACAACAACAGCAGCAGCTTTGTTATAATGTCCATATAGTTTACAACAAACAGTATGGAGTTTGTTTTTATTGCACACATCACGTGATTTGTGAGCGTGGCTTTCTCTTTGAGAAGTTTGACGTCTACAAGCACCAAATATTACATCGAATCCTGCGAGTACAACACTGTAAATTACAATACTTTAAAGTATTTGTACGCAGTGATCCGACACGGAGATATTTCCAGACCCTGAATGCACCGTTAAACGAGCAGGCAGCAGCTTTGCTGGAGGAGTGATTGTGAAGTCAAACGTGACGCGGCTCGTGTCGTGATTATGAGGCGTGATTAATATGTTTATATAATTCGACAAAAAGCTGAACGCGACATTTCACCTCTTTTTTTTTCAGTTTAAAGATATAAATACAATCGAGCGGAGAGAGAAAAAGATTTTTCCTTTAACTGTTCTCACTCTTTATAAACTCATTATAAATTCTTCATGTTCTGTAATAAGTACTTGTCGTGACGAGTGAGACTGTTCATGTTCTGTAATAAGTACTTGTCGTGACGAGTGAGACTGTACATAAAGACGTTTATGTGCATGTAAACACACCTGAAATAATTCAGAGTTCATCCTCCAGCTGTGTGTGTCTCCAGGCAGATTTATGGCCTCTAACAGTACATCATGATTTCTACACTGTGACGTGTGTGTGTGTGTGTGTGTCTGTGTGTGTGTGTGTTATGTTTCAGTCCCACTCTAACCATCGAGTTTCACTGGTTTTGGTCCGAGGCTTGCAGGAATGCTGCAGGTCAGGTGGGGAATTCATTCATGTTAGTGTGTTTTTCCTTTTTCTACGTCGTCTCTGCACGTAGTCCTTCAAAGCATTTCCGTCTGTCAAGGCCATGTCTTCCCTTCTTCCTCCTCCTCCTCCTCCTCCTCCTCGTCCCTGCCTTTACCTGACATCGTGGAAGTAGAGGTTGGCACATAGACACAGCAGCACGATGGACACCAGCATGTAGTAGATCAGTTTCCTGAATTTAGGCTCCAGATCGCCCTGCCGGTACCAGAATATCTGAGAGGGAGAAACATGGGAGTCGTAAGGAAGGAAGTCGTTTCACAGGAAGAAGAGCGAGGTCGGCTCAGAAACAAAGCTCCCACTAACAAAACAAATGGAGGAAAACCTTTATTTATATCTCCAATTGAAGCTTTTTATGATGAAATGATGAAAAGAACAAGAGAGAAGTCTTCAGATTGTTTGTTTTGTGTAAAAGACCTCCAAATATGAACTAAAAAAACAGCTGTAAGCAGCAAAGCGTCACGTTTTATGATTAAAAAACGACAAAAACAAATAATCAGCTATCAAACTAAAGACTGATTCATCCACTAGTTGTTTCAGTTCTGTTTGTAGATTTCTCTGAAAAATGAACTGAACATTAACTTGACTTGTTTTTATTAAATATTCAAATAAACGCTGATTTAAAAAGAAATTTTTTTACACAGAGCCGTGTTGTAGTCGAGACCAACTAAACCAAGAACAAACTGAACAAATAAAAATAAAATAAAACGACACGTTTCAGCAAAACGTTGTCTTGTCTCTAAGTATGAGAAGAGACCTGGTTATAACTATAATATAAAAGTCTGATAAAGCACGACTTTGTAGAAACATCTGTCAGCTCTAAAGTTGCTGTAATTAAAAGATTTCTCCTGAAAATAATGAAGCACAGGTGTCGTATCGATCAGTGTTTGTTACCAGCACTATCGTGGATCCGCAGACGAGCAGGATGCACACGGCGAAGAAGATGTTAAGCGGCCGTGGCGGCAGCGAGGGGAACACAAAGGAACAGATGAAGGTCACCTGGAAGACAAGCCGGGAGAAACTTGAACACACGCAGACAAACTTTACTACGTCGCTCGTTCATGACGGAGCACGATCGTGTCTTTTGTCTGCAAGCGTCGATGGGTTAAACATGACATCAGTTAATTTGGAGTTTGAGCTTGAGTCGTGCTGGAAGTTTTACGTATACATGTATCTGCGACTTCAGGTGCTTAATCAAACATGTGACACTGCAAACAGCAGCCAGTGCCGGAGGCGAGGGTGTGTGTGTGTGTGTGTGTGTGTGTGTGTGTGCGTGTGTTGATTTACTCCAAAACGTCAGGAAAAACAAGAGTGTAGTAACACTTTTCATTTTGAAGAAGGAGAAGTAAAAAGAGCTGAGTCATCGTTTGAGCTGCCAGCAGATGTTCTTATCACGTGTAGGCTGACTAATCGATGTTCAGAAACCAGAAACGACCTCCGTAAGAAAATAAAATTAATTATTAAAAAGGACCCTTCATGTGTTAACGGAAAAATGCGACATAACGTACACGTGGCGACGGCGTGCAGCGTTGAGAATCGCTCTGAAGCTCGAATGTCAGATCGATTATAACCGTTTAAAACGAGCTCAAAGGACCCGAACGCACCACGTCTGATGGCCTGAACGCGTTCCAGGAAAAAGTACATGCATACTTTACATATCTGCATTTTGTTAGTCATAGTACAGATCAGAACGACTTCTCAAACTCTTTGTAGGTTGGAGAAAAAAAAAACAGCAGTGTACAAACTGCGATAACGAACAGTACGACGAGTTACTGCCTCAACTTTACTCCACAGCAACTCAGAGCACCGGAGGAGTGTTAGTGTTTGTACCACAGGTGTTTTGGATCATGGAGAAGAAGAAGAAGATGAGGAGGTTTGGGCGAATGCTGCCGGGAAATTAAGCTGGTGTCGTGCCAGAACAGGAGCTGGGCAATGTAACCGTAGAATAATGACAGAGGTGAAAAGTGAGAGAGTGAGCGAGCAGACAGCTGCTGGACGAGAGTAAATCACGTTGGGCTGTTAGTTTTTGATAAGTAACTTTCAGTAATTAAGTATTTTTTCACAAGTAATATAACTGTCTTGACACAACGCTACATACATGTACACCAGAGAAGATTTGTACTTACTAAAACAACCAGAGACGTGAATCCCCCCACTGCCAGGTTGATGATTCGATCCTGCCAGAAAAACAATCAGCTTATACAAATTCATCAATATTTCCATCAAATTCCCCCCAAAAAAACAAAAACAACAATAAATTTAGTCTGTGTATATTATTCCTCCGAGATAATGTTGTCTTATAACAACACAACTGCCTGATCCTTTCAGAATAAAATCATATATTTGATAAATATGTAATGTAAAACACTCAGATTCATATTGTATGAGGTGTTAGTAGTGTCCTGTTACCGTTCTTTCTCTTCATATAAAACACATTTATATATTTGTTTATCTACTTTAATTGTTTGTTTTTACTCTTACACACTTTGTAACCTTTTATTCATTAATCACATTCCTGCTGTAAAAGCTAAACTGAAGATGCATCATCGTTCTTCCTCCGGGCTCCTACCCGTGCCGAGGTCTCCCCGAACAAAGGTCTGTTGTCCAGGCCCAGGCCGCTGGTGCCGTAGGTCCTGGTGGTGAAGTCGTCCATGGCCGGGTCGGCAGACATACACTCAGCCTCTCAGCAGCGCCGCCTCCTGGAAACACTGGGCCAGCGCTGCATTCCAGCCGCCGCTCTCCGCACAGTGTAAGAGAAGCCGTCAGCATCAACAGACCGATGGGGACATGATGGTGGGCGACTCTGCTGGCCGGGTAGATTAGGTGCTTTACCTGTGAGACCAAAAAAAACCAAACAAACAAACACAGGAGACGATTACAAAAGGTGAATGTCACCATCAGACGACAACGTCATGGTTTCCTGCAACGTCCTGTCTCGATTGTAAAACAATAACCAAACTATTTCTCCATGTATTTTTTGTTTTAAAGTCACACGCTGCCGACCAGCAACGCTGCCACCGCTGCAGGAAGATACGTTTACGGACGTCACATTAAATTTATGATAACTAATAATAGTTTTATTATTTTGCGTGGACTAGCGGCCACTTTGTGAAAGTTAATGGAGTTTAAAATAAAGAACAAATATATCTGAGTTCCTGTTCTTGATCTTTTTATTGTAGTTAATCAATCATAAAGTCGCCCGCAGAGAACAGTCTGTCTCTCTGACAGAGGAAGGTTGTGGTTTCCTCTTTTTTCAGGTGTGAGAACGACCACAAGTCTGTTCTGATCTTTCACAAAAGAATCGCAGTGATGAAATGAAGAAGACGAAATCACGTCTAAGCTCACTCTGATTCAGACGTCTATGTATTTATGATTTGAACCTGTGATTTTCAAACCTAAACCCCGACAAAAGGCCAACAGAGCTTCCAAACGTCTGAACTAAAATCAGTCACACAGCACGGCAGTGACCACAAACCAATGATCAGTCAGTCAAATCAATAAATTCAGACGTTCTTCGACCAAACGGAGGAAAAATCATCATGATTCATGAAATTTAAGTGAATAAATAAATGAAATTAGAAACACTGTGTGTGAGGAATCTTCTCAACCTCTGATAACCGACAGAGTTTTTGTGTTTTTTTCCACCAAGAACTGAAGAGGCTCATCTCAGATACGTTCCTTCAATCTGTGGACCACTTTCTTAATTAACTGATTAAAGTTGTTTGGTCCATAAAAATGGTGAAAAATGTTAAGATAACATCCTGAAATGTGTCATTTTTGTCACACAACGCAAAAGATATTCGGTGTACAGTCACAGAGGACTGAAGAAACCAGAAAATATTCACATTTTTTCATTAAAAAAAACACGACTCGAAACAAATAAAACAGTCGACTGTTCGTCTGATGCTTGACTCTAATTCTCTGGAGAGATTTCAGAACACTGCAGCTCGTTGTTACAAACCAAACACACTTCCCGTTTTAGTTTGCACAGCTGTGGACATCAGCTCATGTCGAGCATTAACAGAAAAACTTCTTCAAAAGTCCCTGAACCGAAGTCTTTTCAGAGGATTATGAGGCGAGTTCACAGGAGGACGGGGATGACTACACCTTTTACAAAAAGGTTAAACCCCACTTCTCTAAATATACGGTTTCACACGGCGTCTTCACACTCTGAACTCGTCTTCACAAAGTGAACACGGTGCTGCGGGTTGCTGCTTTTCTTTCTGGGTCAGAAGGCAGCAGGAAAGGAAATCAAACCCTCGCACAGCTTTCTCAGCAGAAAACACACACACAGCGGAAAAACAAGAGCTTCATTATAAAAGTGGCATAAGACCGGCCTAAAGCTACATTCCTCCACAGCCTTGTGATCCACTAGGCTCCTTAAAAACAAGAGACCCCGAGACTTAACCGAGCTGAGAAGGAAAATATGTGGTTCAAGTGTGAGCCTCGATGGAAACAGATCAAGATTCATTCATGTGATTATTTTCTGACAAGATACCCGAGTCTAAAACTCAAACAAACCAAGAAAATCTGATTAAACTGAATATAACTTAATGACTTTTGTGGCTTGACATTTGTACACATTGAATTCAGGATATTTTAAAGTGGTTTAAGATTTTACAGTGATCCAACCACTTCTTCTTCTAACATAAGTTTAAGAGATTAATCTCAAATTTACCTCAGCTGAGTCAACACTGAGGCAAGAAACTAATCTAACTAATCATGTTACGCATAATAAATCAATGAAATCTGATTAAATTTAATATAATTTAATGACTTCTGTGGCTACACATTATATTTTAGCTATTTCAAAACATCTGGAGGCGGTTTAACATGAATTTTGCAGCGATCTAACTCATTTTTCAAACACAGAATTGGTTCAATCCCAACCTGACTTCACCTGACAGTCAATGTAAACAAATTATAGGCAAAGAAACTCAATGTTACAACTAATTCTGACACATAAATCAATGAAATTACATTAAATTAAATATAATTTAGTGGCTTTTTGTATCTTACAGATGCATTTCAGATATTTCAAAACATTTGAAGTTGGTTTAAGTTGGATTTCACAGTGATCCAACCACTTCTTCTAACATATGTTTAACAGATCTGGTCAATACTGAGGCAAGAAACTCGAATGCAACAAATGTTACGCATAATTCTGACAAATAAATCAATGAAATCTGATTAAATTTAATATAACTTAATGACTTTTGTGGCTACACATTATATTTTAGCTATTTCAAAACATCTGGAGGTGGTTTAACATGAATTTTGCAGCGATCTAACTCGTTTTTCTAACATGTGTCAAACACAGAATTGGTTCAATCCCAACCTGAGTTCACCTGACAGTCGATGTAAACAAATTACAGTCAAAGAAACTCAATGTTACAACTCATACAAATATAATTTAGTGTCTGTTTGTATCTTACAGATGCATTTCAGATATTTCAAAACATTTTAAAGGTGCTTTAAGTTGGATTTCACAGTGATCTTCTAACATATGTTACATGTTTCCATCACCTGACAGCACTGTTGATAAATTACAGACAATAAACTCCTTAAAACTCCTTTTAAAGCCAAAACTAGGTGAGAAAACCAGCTTTAAACTCCCATTACTCTCATATTAAATCAACTTTATCTGCATATTTTGGCGGTAATTAAGTGTAAAAACGCCTGGAACAACACGCGCTTCACTAATTATCTTTAATTTAATTAATTATCTCATAACGCGCTTCACTAATTATCTTTAATTTAATTAATTATCTCATAAATAAACAGTCTAACTTTATCAAAATAAGCTTTAGCCGTGAGTTAGCTGGACGCTGCTCTGCTCTGTGTCAGGTGGAGAGAAACACACACGTTATAAACTGTTATACACACCTGTAACCAGGTGTAAAACGACGGTTATAGACGGTTATAACGGTCACAGAGCGGCCGTTACTGCCGTTAGCTTACCTGAGGTTTAACCGTTACAAGGACTCGCTAAAGATGCTAAGCTAACGCTCCGGACTGGAAATGTTTACCCGGACTCAGTGAAGGGTGAGCCGGGGTTCGTGCTCTCCCAGCCTCCGTGTCTCTCTCTCAGCTCCGTGTCTCACTCTCCGCTCCGTGTCTCACTCTCTCCGCGGTGTCTCACTCTCTCCGTGGCGTCTCCTCAGGAGGAAACTGAAGTTCAGGCTAACACAGCGAGCATGAATTAAACAACAAGTTCTTCTTCTTCTTCGTCTGTGAGCTTTGACTGCAGCCTCCGCGCTGCCTCCGCGCTGCCTCACCGCCACCCAGTGGCCGACCGTGTGCACATCAATAATACAGGACAACTGTTTATTGTTCCATCCTTTATATAGATGGATATGGAAGCTTCACTTGAAAAACAAAAACAAAAAAACGATTACATTTTCTGAGTAATTAATTTTTTGGTTTGTTTTTTTCTGACAATTTTTTTTCTCTTTTTCTGAGTAATTTTTTCCCTGTTTTCTGACAAATTCTTTCCTGTTTTATGACAATGTTTTTCTCTTTTTCTCATATTCTTTCCTGTTTTTCAGAGTAATTTTTTATGTTTTTTGGGGTAATTTTTCCTGTTTTTCAGAGTAATTTTTTATGTTTTTTGGGGTAATTTTTTTCTGTTTTTCTGAGTCATTTTTTCCTGTTTTCTGACTAATTTTTTTCTCTTTTTCTCAGTAATTTTTTCCTGTTTTTCAGAGTAATTTTTCCTGTTTTTCGGGGTAATTTTTTCCTGGTTTTCTGAGTAATTTTTTGCTGTTTTCTGACTAATTTTTTTCTCTTTTTCTGAGTAATTTTTTCCTGTTTTCTGACTATTTTTTTCCTGTTTTCTGACAATTTTTTTTTCTCTTTTTCTGAGCAATTTTTTTCCTGTTTTATGACAATTTTTTTCTCTTTTTCTGGGTAATTTTTTCCTGTTTTTCAGAGTAATTTTTTATGTTTTTTGGGGTAATTTTTTGCTGTTTTCTGACAAATTTGTTTTCTCTTTTTCTGAGTATTTTTTTCCTGTTTTCTGACTATTTTTTTCCTGTTTTGTGACAAATTTTTTTTCTCTTTTTCTGAGTAATTTTTTCCTGTTTTGTGACAATTTTTTTCTCTTTTTCTGAGTAATTTTTTATGTTTTTTGGGGTAATTTTTTCCTGTTTTTCTGAGTATTTTTTTCCTGTTTTCTGACTAATTTTTTTCTCTTTTTCTGAGTAATTTTTTTCCTGTTTTCTGACAATTTTTTTCTCTTTTTCAGAGTAATTTCTCATGTTTTTCGGGGTATTTTTTTCCCTGTTTTTCAGAGTAATTTTTCCTGTTTTTCGGGGTATTTTTTTCCTGTTTTTCGGAGTAATTTTTCATGTTTTTCGGGGTAATTTTTTCCTGTTTTCTGATTAATTTTCTGAGTAAGTTCTTTTTCTGAGTATTTTGTGTAAAAAGGACCTCCAAATATGCAACTTAAAAAACAGCTGTAAGCAGCAAAGCCGTCATTTTAGATTAAAAACGACGGAAAACAACTAATCAGCTATCAAACTAAAGACGGATCATCCGCTAGTTGTTTCAGTTCTGTTTGTAGGATTTCTCTGAAAAACGAAACTGAACATTAACTTGACTTGTTTTTATTAAATATTCTACAAACGCTGATTTAAAAAGACATTTTTTTACACAGAGCCGGTGTTGTAGTCGAGACCAACAAACCAAGAAACAACTGAACAAATAAAAATAAAAAAAACGACACGTTTCAGCAAAACTTTGTCTGTTCGGTGGAAAGACTTTGCAGCAAAAACATCTAGTTGAGAGAGACTTAGTATAACTTTAATATAAAAGTCTGATAAGCGCGACTTTTTAGAAACATCTTGTCAGCTCTAAAGTTGCTGTAATTAAAAAGTTCTCCTGAACATAAGAAGACAGGTTCGTATCGTCATTGTTTGTTACCAGCACTATCGTGGATCCGCACGAAGCAGATGCACACGGCGAAGAAGATGTTAAGCGGCCGTGGCGGCAGCGAGGGGAACACAAAGGAACAGATGAAGGTCACTGGAAGACAAGACGGGAGAAACACGCAAACAAACTTTACTAATGCTCATTCATGACGATCGTGTCTTTTGTCTTTGTCAGTTGTTCGTCTGCAAGCGTCGAGGGTTAAACAGACTTCAGTCAATTTGGAGTTTGAGTGGTCATGCTGGGAAGTTTTAGTATACAGTATCTGCGACTTCAGGTGCTTAATCAAAACATGTGACACTGCAAACAGCAGCATTGCCGGAGGCGAGGTGGTGGTGTGTGGTGTGTGTGTGTGTGTGTGTGTGTGTGTGTGTGTGTGTGTTGATTTACCCAAAACGTCAGGGAAATGGGAAAATGTAGTAACACTTTTCCTTTTGAAGAAGGCGAGTAAAAAGAGCTGAGTCATCGTTTGAGCTGCCAGCAGCTGTCTTATCACGTGTAGGCTGACTATCGATGTTCAGAACCCAGAAACGACCTCCGTAAAAAATAAAAATTATTATTAAAAAGGACCTTCATGTGTTAACGGAAAAATGCGACATCCAGTACCGTGGCGACGGCGTGCAGCGTTGAGAATCGCTTGAAGCTCGAATGTCAGATCGATTATAACCGTTTAAAACGAGCTCAAGGACCCGAAACGACCACCCGTCTGATGGCTAAACGCGTTCCAGGAAAAAGTACATGCATACTTTACATATCTGATTTTATTTAGTCATAGTACAGATCCGAACTGACTCCTCGAACTCTTTTGTAGGTTGGAGAAAAAAAAAAAAACAGCAGTGTACAACACTGCGTAACGACAGTACGACGGGTTACTGCCTATCAACTTTACTCCACATTCACTGTTGAGTAAACTCAGAGCACGGGGGAAGTGTTAGTGTTTGTACAAGGTGTTTTGGATCACTGGAGAAGAAGATGAGAGAGAGTTTGGGGCGACTGTGCGAAATTAAGTCCGGTGTCGTGCCAGAACAGGAGTGTGCAAATGTAACCGTACTAAGACAGAGATGAAAGAAGATGAGGAGAAAGTGAAGAGTGATCGAGTTAAAAATCACGTGGGCTGTTAGTTTTTGATAAGTAATTTTAGTATTAGTATTTTTCAGAAGTATATTAACTGTCTTGAACACGCTACATAACATGTACAGCAGGAAAGATTTGTAATTACTAAAACAACCAGAGACGTGAATCCCCCCACTGCCAGGTTGCTGATTCGATCCTGCCAGAACAACATCGTTGTTATACAAATTCATCCAATCTTTCCATCAACAACAAACAACAAAAATACTGACTAACAAGTCTGTTTCTTTCTTAGAGATATGTTGTCTTATAACAACACAACAGCTGATCCTTTCAGAATAAAATCATATCTTTGATAAATATGTAATGTAAAAACGATTCATTTGTATGAGATGTTGTAGTGTCCTGTTACCGTTCTTTCTCTCATATATAAACACATTTATATTTGTTTATCTCTTAATTGTTTGTTTTTCACTCTTACACACTTTGTAACCTTTATTCATTAATCACATTCCTGCTGTAAAAGCTAAATGAAGATGCATCATCGTTCTTCCTCCGGGCTCCTACCGTGCCGAGGTCTCCCCGAACAAAGGTCTGTTGTCCAGGCCCAGGCCGCTGGTGCCGTAGGTCCTGGTGGTGAAGTCGTCCATGGCCGGGTCGGCAGACTACACTCCGCCTCTCAGCAGCGCCGCCTCCTGGAAACACTGGGCCAGCGCTGCATTCCAGCCGCCGCTCTCCGCACAGTGTAAGAGAAGCCGTCAGCATCAACAGACCGATGGGGACATGATGGTGGGCGACTCCGCTGGCCGGGTAGATTAGGTGCTTTACTGTGAGACCAAAAAAACAAACAAAAACAAACACAGAGACGATTACAAAAGGTGATGTTCACCATCAGACCGACAACATCATGGTTTCCTGCACACTCCTGTCTCGATTGTAAAACACTAACCAAAACTATTTCTCCTTATTTTTTTTTAAAGTCACACGCTGCCGACCAGCAACGCTGCCACCGCTGCAGGAAGACGTTTACGGACGTCACTTAATTTGATAACTAATAATAGTTTTATTATTTGCGTGGACTAGCGGCCACTTTGGAAGTTAATGGGTTTAAAATAAAGAACAAAATTCTGGTTCCTGTTCTTGATCTTTTATTGTAGTTATCAATCATAAAGTCGCCGCAGAGAACAGTCTGTCTCTGACAGGGAAGGTTGTGGTTTCCTCTTTTTTCGGTGTGAGAACGACCACAAGTCTGTTCTGATTTTCACAAAAGACGCAGTGATGAAATGAAGAGACGAAATCACGTCTAAGCTCACCTGATTCAGCACGCGTAACGTCTATGTATTTATGATTGAACCTGTGATTCCAACCTAAACCCGACAAGGCCAAAAGGCTTCCAAAACGTCTGAATCAAAATCAGTCGCACAGCACGCGGTGACCACAAAGCAATCAGTCAGGGCAATCAATAAATTCAGACGTTTTCGACCCAACGGAGGAAAATCATCATGATTCATGACATTTAAGTGAATAAATAAATGAAATTAGAAACCTGTGTGGGAGGAATCTTCTCAACCTCTGATAACCTGACAGGCGAAACCACAGACTTGCTGAGTCCACAAGAACTGGACGGCTCATCTCGATCGTTCCTTCAATCTGTGAACCACTTTCTTAATTAACTGACTGAGTTGTTGGTCCATAAAAATGGTTAATGATAACATCCTGAAATGGTCATTTTTGTCACACAACGCAAAAGATATTCGGTGTACAGTCACAGAGGACTGAAGAAACCAGAAAAAACACGACTCGAAACAAATAAAACAGTCGACTGTTCGTCTGATGCTTGACTCTAATTCTCTGGAGAGATTTCAGAACACTGCAGCTCGTTGTTACAAACTAAACACACTTTCCGTTTTAGTTTGCACAGCTGTGGACATCAGCCTATGTCGAGCATTAACAGAAACCTCTACAAAGTCCTGAACCGAAGTCTTTCTCAGAGGATTATGAGGAGTTCACAGGAGGACGGGGATGACTACACCTTTTACAAAAAGGTTAAACCCCACTTCTCTAATATAGGTTTCACACGGCGTCTTCACACTCTGAACTCGTCTTCACAAAGTGAACACGGTGCTGCGTTGCTGCTTTTCTTTCTGGGTCAGAAGGCAGCAGGAAAGGAAATCAAACCCTCGCACAGCTTTCTCAGCAGAAAACACACCACACAGCGGAAAACAAGAGCTTCATTATAAAAGTGGCATAAGCGACCGGCCTAAAGCTACATTTCCTCCACAGCCTTGTGACCACTAGGCTCCTTAAAACAAGAGACCCCGAGACTAAGAAGGAATATGTGGTTCAAGTGTGAGCTCGATGGAAACAGATCAAGATTCATCATGTGTGTGATTATTTTCTGACAAGATATCGAGTCCAAAACTCAAACAAACCAAGAAAATCTGATTAAATTAAATATAACTTAATGACTTTTGTGGCTTGACATTTTGTACACCTTGATTCGGATATTTCAAAACATTTTAAGTTGGATTTTACAGATCTTCCCTCATCCTTCTTCTAACATAGTTTAAGAGATTAATCTCAAATTTACCTCCGCTGAGTCACAACTGAGGCAAGAAACTAATCTAACTAATCATGTTACACATAATAAATCAATGAAATCTGATAAATTATAATTATGACTTTGTGGCTACACATTATATTTTAACTATTTACAACATCTGAAGTGTTAAAACTGGAATTCTGCAGCGATCTAACTCATTTTTCTAACATGTGTCAAACACAGAATTGGTTCAATCCCAACCTGACTTCACCTGACAGCATGTAAACAAATACAGGCAAAGAAACTCAATGTACACTAATTCTGACACAAAATCAATGAAACTGATTAAATTCATATAATTTGTGCTTTTTGTATCTTACAGATGCATTTCAGATATTTTTTAAAACATTTTAAGGTGCTTTAAGTTGGATTTTACAGTGATCTTTTAACATATGTTTAACAGATCTGTTAAACCTCAAATTTCTCCAGTCCGAGTCAATACTGAGGCAAGAAACTCGAATGCAACAAATGTTACGCATAATTCTGACAAATAAATCAATGAAATCTGTATTAAATTAATATAATTTAATGACTTTGTGGCTACACATTTATTTGAAGCTATTTTCAAAACATCTAAGTGATTTACATGAATTTTGCAGCGATCTAACTCATTTTTCTACATGTGTCAAACACAGAATTGGTTCAATCCCAACCTGACTTCACACTGACAGTCGATGTAAACAAATTACAGGCAAAAAACTCAATGTTACAACTCATAAAATTATAATTTGTGTCTGTTTGTATCTTACAGATGCATTTCAGATATTCAAAACCATTTTAAAGGGCTTTAAGTGGTTTCACGTGCTTCTTCAACATATTTACAGTTTCCATCACCTGACAGCACTGTTGATAATTACAGACCAAAACTCCTTAAAACTCCTTTTAAAGCCAAAAACCAGGTGAGAAAATCAGCTTTAAACTCCCATTACTCTCCTATTAATCACTTTATCTGCATATTTTGGACTTTAATTAAGTGTAAAAACGCCTGAACAACACGCGCTTCACTAATTATCTTAATTTAATTAATTATCTCATAAATAAACAGTCTAACTTTATCAAATAAGCTTCAGCCGTGAGTTAGCTGACCGCTGCTCTGCTCTGTGTCAGTGTGAGAAAAACACACACGTTATAAACGTTATACAACCTGTAACCAGGTGTAAACGACGGTTATGACGGTATAAAGGTCACAGAGCGGCCGTTACTGCCCGTTAGTACCTGAGTTTAACCGTTACAAAGGACTGCTAAAGATGCTAAGCTACGCTCCGGACTGGAATGTTTACCCGGACTCAGTGAAGGGTGAGCCGGTGTGTGTGCTCTCCCAGCCTCCGTGTCTCTCTCTCCGCTCGTGTCTCACTCTCCGCTCCGTGTCTCACTCTCTCCGCGGTGTCTTCTTTTTCTCCTCAGGAGGAAAATGAAGTTCAGGCTAACACACCGGCATGAATTAAACAACAAGTTCTTCTTCTTCTTCGTCTGTGAGCTTTGACTGCGCCTCCGTGCTGCCTCCGCGCGGCTCACCCCCCTATGGCCGACGTGTGCTACATCAATAAT
Organism: Larimichthys crocea; assembly: GCF_000972845.2. NCBI lineage: Eukaryota > Metazoa > Chordata > Actinopteri > Sciaenidae > Larimichthys > Larimichthys crocea. The sequence goes on along the minus strand of NC_040030.1, from coordinate 3,502,675 downwards.
ACAGGAACTGTTTTTGTTCCACCTAGCATATATATATATATAATGCATATTAGGTTCCATTCCTTTAAAATATGTAGTGAGTACGGAACTTCACTGAAAAACAAAACAAAACAAGATTACATTTTCGAGTATACTGTATTTTGGTTTTGTTTTCTTGCTTTTTGTGCTAATTTTTCTTTTTCCCCTGGGTGATCTTATTTCTGTTTTCATGAGTAATCTTTTCTGTTTTTCTGAGTCATTTTTTCTGTTTTCTGTGGTAATTTTTTTTCTGTTTTCTGAGTTTAATTTTCTGTGCTCGTCTATGATTTTTTCTTTTTTGGAGTAATTTTTTTCCTGTTTTTCTAAGAAATTTTTTCTTGTTTTTTTTTTCTGAATTTTTTTCCTGTTTTCTGGTTATTTTTTCTGTTTTCTTTTAGTCATGTTTTTCCTTTTTCCTGTTTTGTCACCGAGTATTTTTCTGATAAACTCTGACGACCAGTCTTTTTCCGTTTCTGAGTAATC